>NC_088602.1:150193357-150277976 GCF_036013475.1 Columba livia | reverse complement strand
ACCCATGGATTTATGGAGTCCAGATTGCTTAATTGCTCCCTAACCCAGTCCTCATCAACTAAAGCAAGCTCCTCCATTGACCTGACTGCTAATTGTGAACTGTATTTGATTTCTATGGTATATATACATTCTGCGCAGAGCTTAAAATGAGATTGTGTGCAGTGACAGTTGCTCATGATACATCATATTTGAAGGAGGCTGTAAGCTGTGGAAGGCAGCCTTGGTTAAAATATTTAGAAGTGTGTCTTATACCTAAAGGAGGCGGTGTGCGTCACCATATAGTATTTTCCAAATCAGCCTGAGGGAGCAAGAGGTAGGTTGGGTGTCCCCTTCTCCAGTCAGGGAATGGAAAAAGAGTACGGCTTCTCTGGTGGCCTTCTTCAACAGCTGGAAAAAGAGAGAAGTTTGTCCAAGATTCTTGCAGGGTGAGTGAGCTGTAAGTAGGCCAGTGAATTAGCACCTCAGTAGCTCCTTCTGGGTTTTATCTTCTCATACCTCTGTTTCATTATTGTGCTCTTGCAAGTGACTGTGTGGAGTTTTCATTCTTACATCTTCCCTAGTGATAAAGCTGAGCCTGAGTCATCCAACAAAATCCAGACACGTCAACTGTGTGGGGGCTGGTGAATCTGGCATTCGCCGGAGAGGCTGCCAGACGCTCAGGGTGGCTGCAAGCAACAGGTTCTGGGCTTCCCCAACCTCTGAGGCATCATCTGTCACCAGGGCCTTGTCTGGTACGGGCAGTGCCAGCTGCCAGGTTGTGGGTAGCTGCAGGAATTACCCTGAGCACCTGCAGCAAACAGCAGAACAGTGAGAGTGCCTGGGATGGGGAGCTCAGTGTGAGGCTTTATGTTGCACTGGTGGAAAACAGAGATGATGTAACATGAGTAAAGCAGGCTCTGGATCCCCAGAGAAGGACCACATAGTTCAAAGAGGCCTGTTTTTGTGATAGAGATCATGCTACTATGAATGGAACAAAAGGTTCTCTGAGTATCCACATGCTTTGACCACTTGGAGTGAGGCACAGTTGAAAAAATGTCCATGAACTTGCCCAAAACTTTCACAGGCAGCACTTCAAATGCCTGTGGGTGTTCACCCTGTGCTATCAACATGAGGTCAGAGAGGAGAGGGTCTCTTCTTTCGACAACACAAAATGAGCTGGTGCTGGCTGCAAACCAAGTCAGCAACCCCCTGAGTCTCTGTGGCTTTGGAGACAGAATCCATGTGAAGGGAAGGAAATGTGAAATTGGGTGATGGGGATAAACAGCTCCTCAGTCAGCCACTACAGCACAAAACGTCTGCATGGATCCCCTCTTCCTGACAATGAAATGCCTGAAGCAGAAATAGCAGGGAGCAGAGGAGGGACTGGGTGCAGGAGCAGCACGAGAGAGGCTAATCCCACTGTGTTGCACAATATCTGCTCTCCTGGGCAGCATTAGCAGACGGTAAAAAACCTCCTTTCTCATTCGTGGTGCATTTATTTTCTCTTTCAAGAAACAGTCCAGAGAAATATGAATCCTCAGATTGTGATAAAAAACCTGCAAAAGTCCCAGCACTGCAGCGAGTGGCAGTAGGCAACAGGACAAGAACAGGTATGGGACGTTACGCTTGTTATTTTCCTGTTTATTGAATTCTCTCCTGCTTTAGGATGACTCACTGATCTGCTGATGCAGGCTTCGTGCAGGTAGGCTGGGCGGTGGGTTTGACAGGCTGTCACTGTGGCAGGCACGCTGCAAGGGGAGCACCCAGGAGAAATCCAAGCAGCCTGGAGGCTGCCAGGGCAGTTTCCCACTTGCTGCTGATGAGAAGTTATATGGCTGGGGGTGTTCAAATAATTCTGATGGAGACAGAAAAACTCTAGCATACTGCTGTCTCTAGAGTGGTGTTCTATACTGTTCTATCGATGCTGATACTGGTGACAACGTGGAACAACTCAGGTCCAACTCAAGCATGCATTGCCATATAGCCTGGGGAAAACATATTTGTGGTTTGCCATGCAGCCTGCTAGTGAGCTGGGAAGCTCAGGAAATAAGACTGACATCCTGAGTTGTGGATGCTGTCATCTGGAGAAGGAGGAAGAGTGGGACTGGAAGAGTGGAGACATGAATTAAGGGATATTTGTGCAGTGTTGTTGGAACACGCATGGGTAGAGTCTTGTAGCAGTCAGAGGAAATAAAAGAAATGGAAAGAAAGTGAGTATTCTTGTTTGAACAAGGGGCAGAAGTTGATAATCTGACATGTTTTTGGTGGACTTTTCCTTCTATGACACCTCTCCCAATGGGTTAAATTGCATGGTCCTGCCATGCAATTCAGCAAAAGGATAGTTTTAATGGTTTCTTAGGCTCTCCACAGGTATTGCGTGAACTGGGATTTGTGCCACTACTGATTTTTTTTTGTAGTTTACTGCCAGAACAGGCCAATATGGCCTGGTGGTGATAAGGAGAGGTGATGCAGGGATTATGCTTGAAAAGTACTTTCTTCAGACAGGACTAGGTTGGGATATTATTAGACTTTAAACATTTATAAGCATGTAGCCAGGCAATGAAGGAAAAGGTAACACTTTGCTGAAAGCATGTGATGCATCTTGCTGCAGAGTGTCAGTATAACATACATTGACATTCTCTACGTGTGTCAGTAAGGAAGAAGAGCTTATATAGAATATAAAGAGGGAAAGCTTTCTGAGGAAAAGCCTGAAACATGACCAGGACACTGTCTAATGGAAATCCCTTGAGTTTGTTAATCTTGGTGAAACTTTTTTTAAACAGTCAATCAGATGCTGTTCACATCATGTTTCCTTAAGACTGAGACCATTCAGCCCTGCCTGAAATAGGATATGAGGTATATATCTGTTCACACCTACTCACTACTTTGGGAAAAGTTATAGTTTGTAATGGCTTGTGTCAAGCCTATCTAAAATACATGCCTGAGTCCTGGGGAGTGGCTTTGTTAGTTTTCAGCTTGCAAGCCTGTCACTTCAAAATGTACAGCTACAAAGGGGACACGGATGGCTTTGCAGAAGAGCTTTGCAGGGGACACAAGACTGTCCTGTCACTCCACAGAATTGCACATCTAAATGGCTGGTGTACAGAAATGATAGTTTAACCATTGTGCTTTTTGCTTTGACCTAGATGACAGTTGATGATCTGGAGGTTGAGCATCAGTGCTTCCTATTCACAGGACTGTTTCTCCTTTAAAACTCAGTCACGCTCTAGAATTTCAAATAAAAGCATGCATGTTAAGGGGACCATCAGCTCATTTAGTATTGTAATAATGAGATTTAGGTCTTGTGTGTTTATGAAACATCAGGCAGTGTGTTTATAAATAAAGTTGCTTTGATGGCTCACTACAGTAACGTCGGGGCTTGTCTGTAAAGACAAGTGTGTGCACAAGATGTGTGCACTTGACATAGAACAATGATTTCACCTTCTCTTTTCCAGCTGGACATCAATCCTGACCCTCAATGCCTTTGCACAGCTTTGTTTTACCTTGCTTAGCATCACAGATGCTCTTTGAGCAGGAGAAATGTGTTCCACAGAGAGCAATAGCTTCTTTGTATTAAGGACAAGCTCACAGAGTAGGAGTTTAGAGCACAACGGGACAGAACTGAGGGTAAGGAAAGGACCACGAAAAAGTGAGAGGGGGCTCTGAAAAATCCCAGGCCACAATGGCACCTGCAGTGACTGGTCCCTAGGTCCTTTGGGAGGGACCAGTGGGGTGTAACCCAAAGCACTGTAACGCCTTGGTCTGTGTTGCATTTTAACTTTATTTTTTTTTTTTTTCCTAGCTAGTACAAGTCAGCAGTGCTGACAGCAAATATAGGGAAATCAAGAACCTATTTCAGCAGACAATGAACGATTACAGCATCCGCCGGCTCTGGAGGACTCAGAGCCTGACACTTTGGCAGCATTTCCAGTTGTTTGTATCTGCTTTACTTCATTCCCCCAGTGGCAGTGGAGCTGTTCAGATAGTGGCTGGGCCCCCATCCCGTCCTCCCAGTGTGTGGGTGGTTCCTCCTTGGCAAAAGGCAAACTGCTTCCCCCCCCGAGCAGCCCTCTGTCCCAGCCCTTGTGGGCTCAGGCACATTCCTCAGGAGTGGACCACTCCGGTGATCTGGTTTATAGTGGAAAAATAACCAAATACAAAAAATGGGAAGGGGCATGACCAAAAGGTTGGGGCCTTGCGGAATTAGACCTGAGGTTTATAGGCAATTATGTTTTGATCAGGAAAACCCAGCAACTTTAAAAGTTTTTATTTTAAAGATGGCTTTTGTAAACCTGGGATTTAGGTTTGGGGTGCATACAAATCTTGTTTTATGATCCTAGCCTTACATAAGCCATTTTTAAAACTATCAGATTCTATGACCTTTTTTAGGGAAAAACCAACGAACCAGGCATTATAAATTCAAGTTGTACATAACCTCCCTCTTGGTCAAACAATATGATAGGGGGAAATATTTTCTTTACTGTTTGGCTTCTTACAACTGCAATGTTCTCATTCAAAATAGAGAAGGCCAGAGTTTTATTTTTTCATGAAATCTGAGAGTTTGATTAACCACAGCCAGAGGAGTGGGTGGACTGTTTCCCCAGGATATGGGAGACCTACATTTAATCTTAAACTTGAACTGAACCTATGGCTCCCTGTTTTGGGTGCTTATCCCTAGCATTTCAGAAGTGGAGCACAGGATAGGGTCACTTGGGCTTGGGTAGTAACCAGAAATACCAGAAATGCCAGTCTGGGTCTGAAGTTTTCCAAGGAAGAAACAGCACCAAAACTGAATGTTCCTGAAAAAAAAAAAAAAAAAAAGGTTCCAGTTGGCATGAGCAGTTTCCACAAATTCAGCAAAACAATTTAGTCAAAATTCTGGTGGAGTAGGCTCTTTGTTTTCTAGGTGTAATGTGTACTTCTAGACATTTCCTTATGTCAAACTTGGCCATGACTGAACAGAACATCATAAATTAGTAGACAGGCTAGCAAGGAGATGAAAATAACTTGTTAAATGTACTTTGCACCACTGACAGAAGAATTGACATTTTTTGAATACATTTAAACAAATGACTACTTCAGTTCTTCTCTTGGAACAGATACACCAGATTTGTAGAAAATATGGATTACTTGCTGGCCAGTGTGTTATCAGAAAAAATAAGGTCTGAGACCAAAACTTAAAATGTTATTACTATGGAGAATTAGAATTCAGGGCTGCAGAGAGAGCGAGCGAGAGAACTCTGGCCTGTGATCTATTGTCTTTATTGCTGGATGAGATGTGAGTAGCAGCTATTTGCTATACAGCAGAAATTCAGTTTTCTTGTTTCGGTTCTCTCTCATCAAGGCAATCTTGTATATCTGAAATAGCTCCTGTTATACCAGCAAAGTTTCTTTTTAAAATATCTGATGCACAGGTTTCTTTTTTGTTTGTTTTTGTTTTTTTCACTTGTGATGACACAGGGCTTCCTCTGAGCTCCATCTCAAAGTTCCCTTGTTTTTTTCTGCTGGTTTTGCAGAGAGGAAGGTCCAAGATACTTTCCTTAGGATGGAGATCAAGGAAGGAAAAGCCATAACTGGGAAAAACCACCTGACCCATATGAGTTATCTTGGCCTTCCTGGTACCCATTCAAACAGAAAAGAAGAAAACTGTTTTTCGAGGCCAGCCAAGGATCAAGCCACCCTGTCAGCCACGCCATCAATTCCAGCCATCTGGCTCAGTGTTTCAGTGTCAGGCCACAGTCTGCTGAGGTCAGACCTAACACCACGAAAGGAAGTGGCTGTTTTCCCCCAGCCACATACCCACTTTCTCCATTAAGAGATGTTTGCAAAAGCAATGCTGAGCAGAGTAGCTGTGGGCACTGGCATACCTGCCTTCTCATGGCACGCAGGACACCACCACCAGCCAGCTTGGTTTCAGATGGAAGTTGTTGCCCTGAAAAGTGAGAGAGGGGGAGGCTTGCATCAAGGAAAAAGAGTCTTCATTCAGCTCCTTTGCCTCTTCTGCTTTCAAACACCACTGCCTCTGGTTTGCTCAGGTGAGCAGATTTACTGTGGAGACCAAGGCAATGCTCCAATGTGTGTGGTGTACACGTGTTTTGTCATGCACTGGGATGTAGGTTGTTTGGCTACATGACTTTATTTTGTTCCATCTTCCTTATTGTTTTGGATCTGGCTGGGATTTAGTGGACAAGGCAGACGATCCATAAGATAAGAAGTGCTTGTGCATGGGTATATATGCATGTGCTAAACCTCTGATATGTTTTTCTGTAGTCAGAAAGAGCATGTGGAAAAGAAAAGCCCAGGGCAGGATGTGGGTGGGTGGCTCCTATTCCACGGGATGAGTCTGTGAGCCAGATTTCAACCGGAGGACCTGTGGGACTTGTGAGACAATGTATGGAAAAGGTACAAGTGCATGAGCTGGACGTACATCAAAATGCTTGGGCTATTTTGAAAGAGCAGGTAAGAGCACAGCACAAGCTGTGTTTCCTATAATGTGGGCCTGATTCTCCCTCCTTAGACCTTTTGTAACTTGAAAAGCGACAAAAAGCAGCAGCTGAGTCTGTTGATGCCTTTAAATAAACTCACGTGGAAGCACCTGGCAAGGATGTGTTTGCAGCTATCCAGGGTACAAAAGAGAAGAAGGTGCTCTTTGAGGAGCTGTCTGCCAAAGTGCCAATAGCAGATGTTCGTTCCTTCTGTTTATGCATTTTCTTACCCATGGCTTTTTCTGGTCCTTAGAACCTACTTTGCCAGAGAAGCCAGTATTCTCATCAATAATGTCTGCCCAGCATAGAACATCACAGCATGTTTGTAGCTCGAACTCTTGTTGGAGACTTTGTTCAGGGAAATCAAGTCCACCTTCACCCTCCAACCAGACCTGGGATTTCAAGCAGACTTTTGGACAGCCATGTAGATAATAAAAAACCTTTCCGTCTTTGTCATCTTTGAGAAGCAACAGATTTACCTGGCCTGTATCCTGGAGTGTACTCATTCACCCTGATAAAGATGATGTCAGAGGTAACAATATCTTGTCTGAAAATAACATGTTAAGGTTCAACTTTTTTGAACTCTATGTTGCATGTAAGGACCTCATGTCTGATGTTCAGCTATTCTGTAGCTTTGTTTCAGTTAAAGGAGTGAAACTACAACTATAGTAACTTATGGAATGGCTGGGTCCTCTGAGTGTTGTTTTCCTCCTAAACAGACTGGTGGCAGTTAAATTGCAATAAATAATACAACCATGACAATGTGATAATGATTTGGATGCAAGTGCGATGTAGATTTAAATGTGCATTATGATTAATTTATAAAACTAATTGCTTCCATGTAAAATCGGGTACATAAGTAGATGTTGTTTAGGACATGGGGAAATGAATACAGAAAATGGGGAAAATGGAGTATAAAAAGCATGTTTGAGGGGTGACTCTTTGGAGTTGTTTTTCCATGGAGTGAAGATCATCAGCATCTTGTCAGTGTAAGAAAAGCAGACAATGGGCTCTGAGCTGTTTTTGTCCTGTGGTTTGGCTGCTTTGAGTTCTGTGGCAAGAAAAGGCTTTTAGATCATATCCTAAAGGACTGTTACATCATGTTCCCTAATTTCTCTGCTGGTCCCATTTGGTTATCTTGCAATAAGAGTCAGAAGGGCTCCAACTCAGATGGAAAAAAAAATATATTCCTGGATAACGAAGAAGCAAATGACTCATTGGTCTTCCTCAGTCTGCCTTGACCATTGATCGTGTGCTAAAGCCAGAATAGACAACACAGTGAATGTCTAGTGAAGGGGCCCGTCTTCACATAACCCCTCTGAGAGAACGGGTAGATGCCACAGGCTATACTGCAGTCCAGTCATACCACAAATCAAAACAACAGTAATTTCCTGCTCCTCTAGAAAGAGCTAAGTTGTTATTTTGAGCTGTCTGTGCCCTCCCGGACTGCAGGCTGGGCTGAGATCTTGTTTTAAGGGTATTACACAACCTCCCTCTCAAAACTTGAAGGAGTGTGAAACGTTCCTTGGATTCACACCAGGATATTGCAGTGGATTTCAGCTGGGTGTTGCCACGTTAGGTGTGCAGCAGCCTACAGTGGGCCTGACCCTCCTGTCCTCAAAGCAGCTCCCGCACATTTGGATGTTTAACTGGTGGGGAAACGAAGTGATGGTGCCACTGCAGGCAGCTGTTGTTCAGTTTTTGCTTTTGGTGAGGGAAAAGCAATCTCTCCTGTGCTTGCCTAAGGTTTGGTTTTGTCTGTGGACCAGATGGAAGCAGCTCCCTTGAGCTCTGCTCTGGTGCCAGCCCTTAACAACACAGCCACCCAACATGAGCAGCTCTGGCCCTTGCAGGTCTAAGAGTGCTTCAACAGGCCCACACAGGGGCTGAGGGTGCAGGGCACCATGGTTGTTTTGAGTCACCTCCTCTTCACCAAGAATGTCATCTTCTACCCTTACCCTGAGCTGAGTTTGGGGTCACAGTGTTGGAAACACCTGAGTGTTGGTGGTCCCATCCCAAATGGCCACCAGGAAACACCATGAGGAGGAGTCCTGCAGTGCCTGTCAGTGGGAAACGCTGCGGATGTAGAAAACTGATGCTATAAAACATCCTGGGAGTCCCACAAGTAACACTGGAGATGTGGTTTGCTTTGTTCCCTAGTTGCATTACTGTCAGCACTTCTTACACTATTCTTCTATGTCAAATCCGCCCATCCCACTGGTGACACCCTGTCCTCGCCCTGTCCCAACTGGATGACTCCCTGCCCTAGAGCAGAGCTTCCCTGGATTTAGGTCAAGAGAACTGGGGATATTGCAGCTGCTGAAGTCAGATCCCTACCACATCACAACATTAGGAGTGAGGAGGTCTATGTTGAAGTTGAATAATAGCACACAGCAGTGTCCCACCAGGGCTGCAGGGACAGTGCTTGCAGCAGTGGGCAGTGAGGAAAAGGGGCTTTGTGGGGGGCAGATGATGGCACAGCCACCCACCTTCCCACCCTGCAGATTGGAGTTGGTGGTGGCTCTTTTGAGTTGTCCTGCTGCTGCCTGGTGCTTCTCCAGGCGATTGAGAAGCACCTCGGTGGTGTGTGCTCTGAGTGGGGCGGACAGGGGATTGTTCTGCCATCTCAACTTTTAGCTCATGTCTGTAGGAAATCCCATAAGTAAATTAGCCACCTGAATGAATGGTTACATTTGGTTAATTTCCACCTTCTTATCCCTCTGTGGGGAAATGGGGGATTTGACCAGAAACTGAAGGTTTTTCTTAATCAAACTAGTGAGCTCATCAGGAGCTTTGTGAATCTAGTGGATGTGGATCTCATTAACCATGGCTAAGCATGGGGCTTCCAATGAAAGCAGGAGGTCAAGGATCCATTGGAAGGGGTGATATTTGCTAGGCAACAATTCCACTTGGTGATAAGGCTGTTCCTTTATCTCTCCAATAACCAGCATACCAAATCCAAGTCTGTTCTTGCTCCCAGTCCTGTTAGCTGTTGTTAGGCTTTGCTGAGATATAGGTGCTTTTCATTGCAGGTTTATCAAATCTCATATTCCTACTACTGAAGTGTTTCTGTCAGTTTGGATAGTGCACATTTCACCTCTGCATCACAATCTGAGGACCCCATTTTACTGAACCACTAGTTTCCGATTCAGGGTTGGAGATGCATGTATGTGGGTGTCTGAGATGAACTCTTGCTATTACTGGGTACAAATGTTTCCTCCGCAGTGCAGAATACCCCTAAGGGTTTCAAATGAACTACTTCCTGTGACTGACCGCACACATACACGGGAGTCTGTCACTGTGCTTTTTATGGAAGCCACATTTCAGATTCCCAGTTTAACAAAAACACTCTGCAGCAACAGGCTTGTAACAGAATAAACACTGTTTGTTAAATCACACACAGGCAAACAGCTCACTTCCTGCTCTGTTGCTAAACCTCATAACTCAAAATCCAGCAATCTCAGTTCATGTATTTTTGAAGGTGACATGGGGAGATGACTATATTTCAATTTCACAAAATGCTATTGCTTAGAACATTTTTTATTTTTTGATGCTCAAAGACTTCTTTGCTAACAAAATGCTGGAGAACTGAATGTAATATCTTGCTGTTTGCTGGGCATCTTCCTCAGCTCTCTGGCAAGCTTTCCCATGAGGCATGCTACACCATTACAGTGTACTGTCCCTTCACCGTGGTCAAGTCCCAAAGGTAAAACACCCCAGATCACTTCTATAAATTTACTCTTGTATTTTGATTCAATTATTGCATGATAAAGGGAAACTGTGACTTCCATCCATTGAGGTGCAGGAAGAATTGAAGGAGGAGGACTTTGACCAGTACAGGGGAATATCTACTGGCCATAGACAGTACAGCTGGTTGTAGTGTATTTACTGGAAAAGGATTTGGTGCCTGCCAAGTAGATAAGCTATTTTCTAGCCACCCGGAAAGCCTCATGTGGCTTAAACTGATTGCTTATTTACCCACTCCACAAATAAGCTCTCTGTGTCCCTATACTTAGGAAGATGAGTGTGATAAATGTAGCTGTTTTCACTGCATGGGATTTATAACTCTAATGGGAAATCATGGCTTTTGCAGGTCTAAATAATGTTCATAGAAAATGCTCCAGTTTAGTATAGGTAATGGTAGGGTGTTCTGGCAGTAGGAAGCAACGGCTAATTAGTACTGAATCAGAAGATGGTTGTAGAAGGGCTGCTGGCAGTCATGTTTTTTGTTGTACGTCAGTGTCTGCTCTCTCTTCTTGGACCAAGCTTTCTCTTTTCTTTATTAACTCTTGGGATGAGGCTGCCCATGGACTTTCTTTCTTGCACGAAATTTTGCCCAGTGAGGCTCCTAACAAAATCACATAGCAAATAGTATCTGCAATATATTTTTCTTAGAAATTAGCTTATTCCAGTGAGATAGGAGGATTTTCTCTGTAAGTAAAAAGTGTCAGAAGGAAATGCTGTTGAGAGGCATGTTAAGAGCTGCATCAATGTGGAGGGCACAATGATGGCTTTTCCCTGGAAAAGGATCAGGTCTCTGTGGGGGTAATTCATAGATGTCATATGGGAAGGAGGGACATCAGTATTTAAGGAAGGATGAAACAGAGAGTTTATTTGTATTTTGAGTCAGAAACTCCAGGAGGATCTGAGCCCGAGGGCAAGGCTAAGGCTGCAGCTCTGGTCAGGTACTCCTCCAGAAAACCCAACCATAGTAATGCAGACAATATCCCTTGTGCAGAGTGCACACAGCAGGAAATACAGCCCATATTTTTCCCCTTATCAGCGACTCACAGAATGGACTTCTGGACCGTGCTCTTTCCTCAGCCTTACAGGGCTGCGTTACTTTCTGCAGAGCGATGCAGCTCCTGCAGATGAAATGTCAGTCTGCTCCCCTGCAGGCATTTGGTGTCTTGAAAACTAAGGACAGATTGCTTCACAGCTGCGTATCAAGCACTGGTTCTGGTTTTAAAACTATTTCTGGGACAGTTGAAAACTTGATTACACTTGCATCCCTCCATTCATTCATGTTTGTTTCCTGTCTTTGGCCTCAAAACAGCAGAGTTCAGTGCCCCAACAGAGCTGTGGGCACCTGCTGCCTTCCAGTCAGGTCACACACCCAGCAGCTCACATTACCACTGTCCCCTCAGATACTGCTGGTGATGGCTTAAGCTACAAAATCCAATGCTTTCAGCCCACTTCTGGCCATGGGAAGAATCTTCCTAGATCCACAGATCCTCACAAGCCGCTGTAAATCAAAAGAGCTCTAACTGACTTTTGAAAGCTAGTGAACAAGCACCTCTAAAATAAACTACCAGACCATTTAGGGCTTTCAAAGCTAGTGCCCACTCACAACATCACAGATAGAAAATCTGTTGATGTGAAGACCAGGAAAGACCTCTGTCAATACCTAAACACCAGCTCCCAAGTCTACTCAGTCCCAGTGACAGAAATGTGGCACATTCAAATCACCAGGTGAGACAAACCTGGGCACAATCAGTTGGCAGCCAAAAGTAAAGGCTGCTTGCAGACCATGGCCAAACCCCAGTGAAGAGGAAGCTCTTCGTGGGAGAGTCAGGCTGGATCCCCAAGCTGTGGACCTCCTCAGTCAGAAAGGCAGCAGTAAATGTCACCAACCTTCCTCTGGCTGGTGGCAGCAGGGCTTGGGCCAGGGTGCCAGAGAACAAGAAAGCAGGAGCTAAAAGTCACCCAGGAAGGGAGGACTCTGTGGACAACTGGCTGTTCATCTGTGACGTTCCTGCTGTTGGCTCTGCTGCTGTGGCACCACAAGAAGGGGCTGGGTGACTGCAAGGCCCGAGCTGGGCACACATGTAGGAAGAGGCATTAATAATATCCTTGACTGCTGCTCTCTCTGAGGAAAGAAATAGTGCTTGGAGCTGGCTGCACGCTCCTTCTGGGGTGAGGGGTAAATCTGTGGTTACTAAAATGTCCAAGAAGAATGCAGATGCTGGCCCCAGGAGCAGGGGCTGGTGCACTAGCACGGCAGACATCCTGTGGCACTCTGGCTGCCAGCTGGGTAAATAGAGAATGTTGTGAAATGTACAGACAACCCAATCAAAACTGGCTCACAGTCTTATTAATTAGGCATAAAATGACAGAAAGTCTGATTTTGAGCAATAAACAAGTGTTTTTTTTAGGGAAAAACCCCTGGGAGAGCAGTTGCTAGCACGGGGGACACGGTTTAGTGCCTGGTTTAGGTTGACGGTTGGACTTGATGATCTTGAAGGTCTTTTCCAACCAAAATGATTCTATGTCCTGACCACAGGCCACCTGCAGAGCTGAGCTGGGTTTGTACCATAGGTCTCATACTGTACTGTCACTATTCTGACACCAAGTATAGCTTGGAAGTTCAAAATATACCTTAAAACAATTAGAATTCCCTTTGAGATCCACCTGGAAAAAAAAAAAAAGGGGGTACTAGAGCGAGAAAGCAAGGCAGAAAGAGGAAGTAAACCAGTGGTCTTCCCACGGATTTCAGAATTCTTTTTCATGCTTCAAATTGTCTTAATTTCTTTTTGTATAACGCACCACAACAGCAAAGCCACACAATCAGCAATTCTCCAGTCAACTGCTATAGTCAGGTGGCATCTAGAGCAAGGTTAAGGTAATTTAACATTAATATTATCGTTTTCTAATTTCATTACAATGCGTTATCAAATACCCTGTTGCTTAAAACAGAATTACAGCTCCAGTCCATCTTTTTCCTTTTAGAGAGAGTTAACTGTTCAGGGTGAAATCAAGCTCCATGGATTGAGTTTCGTACTTTACATTAAAACACAATTCAAATCCATGAACATTATATAGGAAGGAGCAACAGAAAAGCCCCTCAACCTTCTGCCTTCTCAAAATTGCCAGCAGGTTAAAAAGCTGACTCAAATGCTGGGTTTGTCACGGAAAGATGACTCAGGTGAAATTGCTAAAGGTCAAAGCCTGTGTCAGGACACTGTCTACCTGAGCAGTACCAATCAGATGTGCCATGTTGTGTGCGCTACTCGACTTTTCATTTGCCAGCATTAAAATGTAGGTGTTGAGATGGCCATCACTTGCATTGAGGGTTCTTTGCAGATAAAAGCTGGATCTGCAAAACTGAAATTTACAGTAGCAAATTTTAGATTTTTCACAACCCTTCCTACTTTTCAGGAAGTGAGAAATTGAGTTTTTTAAAGCCTAAATTGAATAGAAAAGAAGTTTTATTGAATCAGCCAGAAACAATTATTTGCATTGTGCCTGACACTTAGTATTTACATCTGCTCCCCTTCAAATGTTTTTAGAGACAGCAGCTACCTGAATGTGAGCTGGACTCTGAGGACTGAGATACATCATGCACATTCATTAAGATGTCATTGTGGCTGTTTCATACAAATTTGCTTTGCCATCAAATGAGTGCTTCTCAAATGGACAAATTGAAATATGAAGAAAAAACATTACCTATTTTTCAGAAGGTGCAGGGACTATGAAGACAAGCATCTAAGATAAGTTAAGCAAGATAATCTAAATGTCAATATTTAGACTTTGGAAAATGAAACTCCTTCAAATATGCTCAACTGTGGCAAATGCTCCTTCAAAACAAGCAAAACAAGCAACACCAAAGCAATATAGTTCTCTGAAGTGCACCCCTTAGTCTGTACTGTTATTCAGATCATTTCATTGTACAGAAATCCCTGAATATTTCCTGGAACAGAAGCTGGAATTCAACTGACCATTGCACACCTAATGCATCTGGGATCTAATCATGCTTAGTTTTCTTCAGTATGTACGTTTAATTTTCTTTCTTCTCCCATTGGTTCCACCAAGTGTCCTTAGTGTGAATTTCTTCTGTACCTTGTTTCTTTCTTGTATAGGTTACAACTGTGGCACCTTTACGTTAATTTTACTACATTGTGGTTGTTATCAGAAGGAAAGAGAAAGATATTTAAACATAAAATAAAAAAACCTCAACTGTTTGTTTTTTAACCAGCGTTTGAACATATTGCAAAAATACTGCAATTTATTAAATTAGTTATTAATTAATTCTAAACAAATTTTATTAGAATAAATTCTGAAATTACTTTGGTTTCATAGTAGCATATGTAAGCATGTGAAGTTCTTTAACCCTGACAGAACAAAATACCTTTTATCTGAAGAAATCAATCATTGGGGTTTTTTTTTCCTTCTTCCTGTAACTAAGAATTTGACAATATGCAGATCTTAACAAATGACATACACAAATATGTGCCCTTAAACAGCAACAATTCCATCTGTCAATAAAATTGTTTCTATTGCCCCCATATTGGGCCTTGAGTTTACAATGCACATGCTGGGTGAGCAGAAGACAGCACACAGAAAGACTCCCATTTATTGAGACTGGGGATTACCCTCTGGTTTTCTGCTCCTGTTTCAGGCTGAGTCCTACTAATAACAAAGGAGGTGTGTGTGCTAAAAATGCAGAAACAACACAATGGCCTTTCTGCAGCTGAGCAGGTATTTATTTTATTTATTATTATTATTTTTTTTTAATAGTGTTTTCAGACGTTCAGTTTCTTTTAGGAGGATATGTTCTTTGCCTTTTTAATTGCTCTTATATTGCAAAGTTGGGTGAGAACAAGTCCTATGGCTTAGGTCACACTCAGCTGGATCTTATTTACTAATGCTCCTGGCAAACAAATTAGAGAGTGCCCCCTTACTGAATGAATTAATGAGGATTCCCAGTTCCCTATACATTTATTGAGCTAATGGCCATGTTTTCTTTGGGTTTCTTCATGTGGGCAAGGCTCCCAAAAGCGATACTACTGATCTGAATTCTTCTGTGTGCTATTGAAATTATGCTTTGTCCACCTCACATGCCATTTTTTTCAGCTGCTTAGCAACAGTGACAATAATCCATCAGACAGTAGATGCCTCCGAAGGGTATTGAAAGCTCCAAAGTTCATGCTTGGTGGCCGTATCAGACACACTTTAGTACCTGCTGGTGTTTCCAGTCACAATGCCCTTCAGAAATAAATAAGAGGTGATCTCTGTGTTTCAAAAAGTTGAACCTGTAGTGCACCTTGTGTAACTTCCAGCAATGTGTTTTTGACTTCAGCATCTCAGCACAGTGCTGTTCCTTTTTTTTTAGTCTCTAAAATCAGACACTTTCTTACCTGTCTCCCTCTTGCTCACATGGTTTTAATTTCTCTATTCCCATTTAAAAATATTAATTTTACTAGACTGCTTCTAAAATTGTGTGTCCAATAGTAAGCACTCTTTTTCCTGAATAGCTTAAAACAAACATATATAGATACGCACACACATGGTGTGAACGTGAGTACATATTAACATAAACTTTTGTTTTATCCAAATGAAACTCGAGCATTTTCGATTTGCAGTTTCATTAGTTAAAAATGCATTTACTAAGATAGTGTTAGGATTTTACATTTCTGGGTGAGTGAACCTGAGAGTACCGGAAAACCTGGCATGGATCTTTAGATAAAAGGATAAGACAAAACACAAGAGAGTAACTTATTTCCTTTAAAACTAGAAGGGATGAATTAATATCCTAACATGATTATGAGGATTGTGACATCTACTTAACCTGCTTTTAGAAATGATGTCTGCTTACAGCTTGGGATTGTCAGAGGCTTATTTTCCACCCAAGGTCCTCCCTTTGTGCTCCTTCATCTTTCCCAGAGAATGGTGGGAGAAGAAATTTGCATTTGTAAATGTGGAGCAGCTCTCACAAGCATCCACAATCACTCCAGCCGATTTCCTTGGTCAGAGGCTGAGCCCCATCCCTTGCTCTCTTTCACAGCAAAGCAGGAGCTTTAAGCACATCTAAAAGGAAACCCCCTAGCTGCAAGGGTCAGTCGTACCTGAGCCCTTACCCAGATCCCCCTCCTAGGAAATGTGCCCCAGGTGCTTTCTGCTGGACCACAGTGCTGTTCACACTCACAGCAGGGAAGCAACCCCTTGGGTTGGGTTCTATTTCAATGAAGTAGGGACGGCTGGTTGTTCCCATACATTGTCATATGGTCTGTACCCCTGGTATGCATATATGCAAACAGAGATCACCTCTCTGGTCCTCCTTTGGTGCAAGTGCCCCACTGTGTCTCCAGCCTCTGTTCAACCATGGGTTTGCATCCTAGAAGCAGGAGAAGAGAGTACACCAAGGGGTTCTGCTGCTGTGTCTCTCACAGAAAAAGAAGAATAAGACAAACCAGACAGCAGTAATTGCAAAATAGCCCTGATCTGAAATCAGGCACACTGCCAGACAGCTCTTATGCAAAGAAAAAAAAAATAGCTGGAGATTTAGCTCTCCTACATAAAGAGCTTCATTTCAAAGCCAGAGCCCTGTGCTGACAGGCACACATGCATACACATACTGTTCTTCTGCAGCAGTCTTTAGAAATCAAATGCATGCCACTCATGCGGTGTTAGCATCGTCTTTGCCACGGTCTCTGGCAGCACCACCAAATAGGGCAAGCTTGGAATTTGTCACTGTGGGAGATCTGTTTGGTTTGGGTTACTAATCCATCTTTCCAGGTTCTGTCTTCCCATGCAGGAGGGAAGGGAATGTTATCAGAAGCTGGTGCCTGCTGGAGCACAGGGTGCCCTCTGGCCAGCAGGACCTCAGCTCCACCAAACATCCCCACTCCCTCAGAACAGAAAACTCAATGTTCTCTATTCTTATGGCTTGGAACAAGCAAATATTTCATCACAAGTTTCTAAACTGATCTGTCTTGCACAACATAGCTATGCATTCAGGCAGTTCACTCTATCACTTTATAAGATTTTGCATCTGCTTCTGTTAAGGCACTGGAGTTGCTAGTGTGTTTTCTTGACTTGTTTTATTTTTAAACAAATTGTTTCGGTGTCTGGCTGTCAACAGCTGCACTCTTCCTTTTGTGCATTTTATATCCACTCCTTTGTGCAGCGTGTTCTGATAACTGCAGCTCAGCTTCAAACTTGGACCCACAGAAATCCTTTGACAGGCTGTCAATTAGGCTTGCAGTTCACCCACAATTTCAGGATTTTTCCCCAGACTCGTGGAATTCTTTCTTGAATAACAAATAATACAACTTAAGCACTCACAAAAGTGTGGCAAATGTTAGAGGATTTTCGATAGGGTTTTCTCAGTGTGAGCAAGAGCTCTCCAGCCTCAGCCCGATGTGGGCTGGTACCCTCGAGTGACATGTTTGACTCTTTGGATATAGCTGGTATCACCCACTCCATCACTCGCTCTGGCAGCAGCAGAGCCTGCCAGCTCCGGGTGGTGCTCCAGATAACCTTGTTAACATCTAACCTCAGCCAGTGTCAGGCTCGGTATTATCAGTAGCTCAAAGTAGGGAACATAAACAATGAGGTGGAACTGGGTTAAAAATCACCAGACAATGACTGAAATGCAGGGTTCAGTATTGGATCACTTTGGTTCTTGACACAGGGTGAAACCCTGAACAACAAGTTTATCGTGGATTCCATCCCCTTTGGAGTAAAATAATGAAAGACCAAAGAAAATACAGAACAAAAGTATGGAACTTTTAAAAAAGGCATTCTTGTACGTTTATTTTTATAATTCCAAATTAGAAGCATTTTCTATGAAATGTTTCAATATTTTTAAAAAATAACAGTGTCAGTGTCCTATGAACAAACCATTGCCTAATATACCCCTGTGGCAAGATCTATTGAAACAAGCCTACTGCAGATTTCCTGATGTTAATGTTCGTAGATAGTTTCCTGATTTCTTTCTTTCTGTGGTTCATCAACTTATTTTCTTATGCTTGAATTTGTTATTTCTAGTGATTTGTTTGTTTGTTTTTCTCTCTAAGTTGTACAAATAATGACTTGCAACTTGTGTTGTATATTGCCACAAACCTGTTCTGGCTGGCATCTATTAACAGCAATGTGCAGTGACTCAGGTATTAAATGTATGAGGATGTTTGTATGCTCTGTCTTCTGTTAGTGCAGTGTTTAAAAACACTCAAGACAGTAATTAAGTAATTAGATATATATTGATATTTGTTTGGTTCAGTCTTCCTGAAAAAATACATGAGCAGTATTCGTTTGGGAAAAAACTCAGGGATCTAAATATCTGAGGTGGAAAAGTTGAAGTTTGCATGCCTGAAATGCTGAAGTTCTCTCATGTTGATATGTGTGACAGTGTTACTGCTGACAATAACAGCAGTTGTTCATCAGCCGCCAGCACTGTTACAACACTGAGCAGTAAGGCATAAGCAAACCACCAGTAACATATATACTGTATTTACTAATTTTAAGTCCCAGGAAGGACATAGGCACCTCAATTTTAAGAGTTGGATTTGGTAAAGTATGATTTTGAGACTGGAAAACAACAAAGGCATATGTTGTCCTATAGAGGTGGGATTCCATGTTTGTCACGACTATGCAGGTGACAAAGTGTGCCCTGTCCCCAACGGGTGCCGTGTCAGGAAGGCTGCAATGTTGCATGTCTCTGGGGCAGCGAGGGTTAAGCCGTGTAAATGCCACTCTGAACAAAGGCTGGATTCATGTGTTTTCTTCCTTGAAGGGAGCAGGAGAAAGAAACGTAAGTAAAATATATCAAATGTTATTGTGAAACAAGCCTGTTGCTGTTTTCTGAAAAACAAGGATGTGAGGACTCATTTTAGAGGCGTGCTGAAGCAGCAGGGGAATGGGAGGGTGACTGCAGCCGCTCTCCCTCCGGGGGCTGTCATTGCCCTGCCAATGCCAAGGACTAAAATCGGCCAGCTTCTTAGAAGAGGACGTGGTGCTGACCATGTGCCACAAAAAATGTCTGCTGTACAAAAAACCACAAGCTATTTCCCACTCCAAAGCATAATCTTTAATAGTAGCTGTTCTTGAAGTAATTGGAAAAGTTATTCTGATTCCACACCCTACCCCCCCCTTTTTTTTTCTGGAAAAAATATCTCCAGTTGCAGCTTATGCTTTTGAAGAGCAGTTTGAAAATCAGTCCAGCTGATCTAGACAAACTCAAAATCCATTAGAATAAAACTTCTTCCTTGACTACTCAGCTGGGATCAGAATAACACAGTATATTACTGAGTGCTGATTAGTGAAAAATCGAATCAATTCATTTGTTCTCATTTATTGCACTTGGACATATTACTGATGACTTCTACTGAAAAGGTCTCTCCCTCACCAATTAAACCAAGTGAAACACTCAGTTGATGTTAAGGTTGACATGAGGAACATTATAAACTGTTGTGACTAGACAAGAAACACAGTGAGATATTGTAACTGTAGTCACTGTGAGAAATAAACTATTGCTAACTCTTAGAAGGCTTTGCCTACATGCAGCAGTAGATCCACTGTTGCCTGGGTGGAAAAAATAGATGTGTCTATTATATAGCTCTGACAAATTATCAGCATTTTCAGTAAGCTGTGGTAACACATCCACAATCCCCTGGGAAGGTGAGATCTCTGCTGAGCAAGGGCCAAAAGGCATGTGCAGGAACATCCCCCTACAAATCTGCAGCAGAATCATGTCACTGCTGAAGTGCAGTGTGTTGGATGGTATTTGGCCAAATTGTCCAGTCTCTCTGCAGTCCCGCTTTTGTGCGTAGTATGAATGTGAAGTTGGGCATTGGCACTTCCTTTGCCAATGGGAATCATAGAATAGTTTGGGTTGGAAGGGGCTTTCAAAGGTCATCTAGTCCAACCCCCTGCCATAAGCAGGGACATCTTCAACTAGATCAGGTTGCTCAGAGCCCCGTCCAGCCCGGCCTTGAATGTCTCCAGGGATGGGGCATCTACCACCTCTCTGAGCAACTTCTGCCAGTGTTTTGCCAACCTCATTGTAAAAAATTTCTTCCTCATATCTAGCCTGAATTTCCCTTCTTGAAAACCATTACCCATTGTCCTGCTGCAACAGACCCTGCATGACCCCAGGCACCGGGGACCATGCTGGAGAGTGGGAAGGATGTGGAGCACTGGCTCCACATCCACTGGGTTTGGACAGTGCAGAAGAACTTCAGGTCTCAAAGTCTAGGGAGATGAGTCTCCGCAGGCTGCAAAGATGACAGGTGAATGAGATAAAAGATGTAACACAGCAGGCACAGTGTTTTCCAGCAGTATCTGCTGTGAACCTGACAGCAGACACAATCAAGGCTTGTTTGCACTAATGCTCACTCCAGGTGTGTGCTCACCTTGGAGAAGTCGGGTACGTGGACAAAACCAGAAGCTACAGGAGATATACTGACATGGTGGATGAGTCCTGTGCAAAGAGAACACCTTATTGTCAGCATATTTAGGCTTGGGGGGTTTCGGAGGTGTCTGCCATCTCAGACAGGTGGCTGTCCATGAAAATGAACATTAATTTCATGGCCAACTGGAAGGTCAATTTTCAGCCAAGAATTAAATATGAAAAAACAAATATATCTATAGAAAACAACTGATAATACGTTTCTGTGGTTCATAACAGTGCTGACAAATTTTACCACAGACAATGAGTTTATTGATTTTGGCAATGCTTCTTGACCATACATTTTTGGTGTTGATTTCTTAAGGGGTCATTGTTTAATATTTTGACATTCAGTAGTTAAAATATCGAGAAAAGCATGGGACTGCACTTCTTGCAACTGGAAGAACAATATGGGATTGCAGTGTATTGCTCATACCTGCACACATGGTTAATAATGCATGCATCTTAGCATACATCTCTGACAGTTTCTTGCAACTGCACCAGAATGTGCTTCTAAATGAAGTCAAGAAGTAATAATTACAAATTATGTTTTCGTATATATATATGTATATATATATGTATGTATCATTGAAAGATACTAAATGAAATCATATTTCATTAGGCTAAATTCTGTAAGAACATCGAGGAATATATGTCTACATACTTTGCAAAAATGTATTTCTGAGACTGCTACATCAAAACTTTTAAAATTACTTTTATTCTGAAAGTGCGTAAACCCATTAACATTAAATGAGACTTTTCAAAACAGGATTCAACCTTCTCAATCCGATTGCAACATGCTTTATTTGAATACATACACCAAAACATGAAATTATGATAGTAATTATTCCTGGAAGGTATTAAAAAGTTTATCTGTATACATAAATCGAATTATGGCTTTGGTAAAGGTACATTACAAGCAAATAGATGCAGTAGAAACCACTTCATACTCCTAGAATCTACTGCCAAGACCGTCTAATCTTTTAAAATTAGTTCAGGCTGTTGCTCTGAGATAGCCTGCCTGTACTTGATTACATATGCACAAAAATCAGGAAATTAAAGAAATTGTCAAGAGTACAAAAGTGATTTCTTGAAAATGTTAGTAAGAGAAGGCCAGAAGTGAAGGTAGAGAAGACTACAGCCTTCTGCAGTCCCAAGAACTGGCTGTTCAAATGCATGAGCAACACAGAGAAACCATAGGGGAACTCAGTGCCAAGAAGTCTAAAGGCATTTCAACAGCACATTTGTGAAGTGTAATTTTGCAAAGACTTATAAACTGACCAAATTGGGAAGGTTTTCCTGGGATTAGAAAAAGACATGGCCTTGCCATGAAAACTGCGGCTCTGCCAGACTTGATGTTCTGCTACAAAGAGTAGTTTTCCTCATGGAATAAATGTTACAATGTTCCTTGGACATTAATGTTGTTAAATAACAATAATAACCACAGAGAAGCAGCTCTCTAACATGGAAAATTTCAATATTTACACAGTGCAAAGCTAGCTGTGGTGAAAATCAAGGTGTTAGAATAGGAGGGATGAGGCAACTGAGCAGTAATCAGCGTCATGTCCTCCACCCACCGCATGGATGTACATGTGTGTATGTTTTGTTGCTATGCCAGCTACGAGTCAGCACTGGAAACTCACTGCCCATCTACAACAATGTGCTTCAAGTAAATAATGGCAATTAAAAAAACAAATGGAAAGGTGTATCCAAGCAGTTTCTTGGTTAATACTTCACTGAAAAAGCAGTCAGGGATAGACACAGGAAAAGAAAAAGTATTTCTTTTTTCTTACCCTCCCCATCATCTCCTCCTTCCTGACAAACAATGAGCATTGCTGCTCTGGTCCCATGCCAGTATCGGCGTGCTGAACTGTGAGATACGGAACTCATGTGAATGTATAGCTGTGGTCATGACAGTGGGAGCCGAGGAGGCCTGGCAGAAACATAGGAGCTTATGTGTTTGCCCAAGCCGCCCGAGTCTTTCTTCTCTCTGAGGTTCAGTTCCCAGTCCATAAAGTCAGGTCATTTCTTTGACCCAGATGAATGCTGTAGGCGTAAATGCCTTCAGGACTAGAAGATATATCCATCTTGCAGTAATGACAAGCCACCAAAACCACTGAGAGTCTCCTGGATTGTCAAAGCCTCCTGGCCTCTGTACAAGTGATTGTGGCATGTAAATGAATGCTGACCTTGTTACAGGACTAAAGGACTTGATCAGAAAAGAGGGACACCATCCCCCAACACCTCCCCACTGACCCCCCCCATTGAATTTAAATAACATGATGGTCAGTTAGTGAAGAACAAGTTAAATGATCTAATACAACTTTTAACCTTTTGTCTGTATGAGGTTTACTTTGCTGCTGGCAGCAAATGTAGGATACATTGGTAAAGATCCTGAGCTGGGGAACAGGCTCTATGTTTTGTCTGATGTCTTTGGAATCTTTCTCTCTAGAACATCCTCCACAAACCATGTCTAGAGTGCCAACCACATGAAGAAGCAGGATTCTTGGAAACCATATGCAGATGATGAATCAATGAGGAAAAAGAGGAGAGAAAGCATGGACAGCCTAGGCAGGTGATAGAGCATGAGCATGTGCTCTACAAATCCAGACTGCCTTAAGCTAAAGCAAACAAAGCAAGCTGGGAAAATTGCAACGGTTTAGATTTTCTAAATTCAACTTTTTCTGTTTTATTTTGAAACAATTTGCCCTTAAGGAATGTCAATTCATTTTAATTTGCAGAAGGCTGACAACTCATCATGTTACATTTTTTTTAAATTTTGCTGGAAAGATTTTTTTTTTTTTGGCTGATCCCCGAAGCAATATTTCCCCCTCTAATTTACATTAACTACCTTTCAGTATAACTCCCTCACAATTTCAAGGCATGACCAAGCCCAGTATCTGATTGGTGTTTAGAATAAAGTTTCTCCAATTGACAGATTTTCTTATAATTGTTCTCTTATAATTTTTCCTAGATGAACTTATCTGATCTGATGTGGCATTTTGTGTGCTTTGGGAACATAGCCTTCTCAAGTGCTCAGACAACATGAGATGAAAACAGTGTCTAACTTGAGCTGCACAGTACCAAAACATAGTGCTGGAAGGAGATGGACAAGTCATTGAGACCCATCCTCCTTTGCTAGCAAGCTGTAGATGTTTAGTTCAAAACTCTTGGTAGAACATGTACTCCAACCAGCTCAAAAAGCTTCCCAATGCCCTCAAGACGCAGCTGTGCAACAGTTGTGTGTCATTTGGTGGGAACAGGAGAGGGTGAGGCCAGCCCCACCAAGAAGGTTGAGTCCCTGTTGGGCAGAGGAAGAGACATAGACTGTGAAAGGCAGCAAAGAAAAATTTGATTCGGACTTAACTAAAATTTTTTGTACCAATAAGGGCAATTCAGTCCTTCTGCAGGCTGCTGGGGAAAGTGAGGATCTCATTCAGGAAGGTCTTTAAGAATGTGTCAAAATGGTATGGTTGCTTCATCCTGGGGTTGAATGGCCTTCTGTGGTCCTCTCCAGATTATTTTCCCTATATTTTTCTATAGATCACAAAACATTTGTGAGCTATTTCTTCCTCTCCTACCATGATTTATCTACAGAAATCACTTCTGAAACAATTTTCAACCCTTTCCTCTGAAACAACCATTTCCTCTGAAAAATTTCCTCTGACTGTTGTATGAAGTACTCTCAGCCTCCAACTAGAATAAAAAGTTATCGGCTAGAACATCACTTATCTAAGATCACATCCACAGGCACAGGAAACCCTCAGAAATTACAGGCACATTGGGAATCTCCTGAAACTATGGCTTTCAAAGAGTTTAGCTGGACCATGACTTTACACCCCATCTTTCTAACCACCCCAAGACTAGTCTGGGGTCCACCTTAACCATTTCTGGGAGCACAGCTGTCTCACTCATGCTCAAACCAATCCTACTGTCCACACACAGATTCTCCAAAAGCTTGCATTGATTAGCAGTTCTCATGAAGGTGGAAACTCTCTGTGATGTGTGATCCAGGAGTCCCTGCTTGCTAACATGCATAAGGTCAATACACAGGGACCCACGAGTGCCAATGACTCGATGCAGATATCCACACAGCGGTGGAGGTCAGTGTGGGCAGGGTATTGACATCAGCTGCAGCCTTGGAAGCCTTGCAGGAACATTACGGTGTTTTGCTCTTCTGTCACTGGTAAAATGAATCACTCCAGTGAAGTTAGACATCTGTGTGTATAGCTGGGAACAGGAGGGTGAGCCAGTAAGTGAGACTGGATGTGTTATGGCTAGCTGTCTTCTGTTCCATTTGATCACTTGAACAGACAGATGACTGCTTACTTTAGGCTATCAGGCATATTTGTTGTACAAAAGGATCTATGGAGTTTTGGTTATGCTTTTTTTCTAAACTTGCTGGAATTATACTGAGTGTTCATTAAAATTCTGAGACTACACTTGGTGGGGAATGAAGACAGTACTAAGTATCAAGGTGAAGGGTAAATGCACTGCTCTCTATGCTGTGCTAATATGCTTCCTTACGTTAGAAGATAATACAAACTCACAGAAGAGAAATGTGGATAAATAAAGTGATAAAGAGTGGTAAATCCAAGTACAAAAAACATACATAAAGAAATAAAATTTTATAACTTTATTACAGATGTATTTCCAAAACTGAAATATTTCCAGAGGACCAGTTTTCCATTGGACAAAAAGTTTATTCTGTGGTGCTATATCAACAACCTCTACACCTGTTTGGAAGAGGGAAGTTTTATTAAAATGCTGACAGTCAAGTAATTTTATTCCATGAATTACTAGAAATGCAGAAAACAACTAACTGTGGGCAAGTCCTGAGAACTGATTTGTCTCAGAGCTTGTTTAGAGACATGATCTGAACTAATTTATTTGCAGAAGATTCATACTGAACATCACACTCAGTAACTAGCAAAATACAATTTTTAATGATGATCACTAGAGGTATAGAAAAATAAAATTTAAAAAAATCAGTGAAAGGAAAGAAAAAAAATGATGTAACTTTGCAGACAAATCTCTTCTGCACAGCTCTTTAACAAGAGCTTTCAACAAGGGGGAGTGTGTGTGGGTGGAACTGATCTCACCAGCAACCCACTCTTTGAGAAATTAGACCAAAGTATACTGTTCCCCAGATGGGTGGAAAGTCCCATCTTAATGCATCTTAGTAGTTACAAATAGTCAAGAGCGATTACTTGTAGGATCCTAGGAGTGCTCTTTGGGTTTCCTGCTATAAACAGTAGGCAATTAAAGTCAAGCGAACTTTAACCCTCCCCATGAACTGAACTCAGTTGCTCAGAAGGCTACAAGACCTTTCCAGCAGACATTGTTGTGAAGTGTCTACACTGATTGCATAACCTGGAGGAGCTGTGCAAACACAGGTTCAAGAAATCTGAAACTTTGCGCCAGGACACTTACTTCAAAAAATGCCAAAGCAGGCAAATCTTTTAGGGCCAAAAAAGGATGAAAACCAAGGTCTTTTATGGCCTTGCTTAATGCTTAGATTCTGAAAGACCAAATACTTCTCTTCTGGATTTTCAGAAGGAAAACTTCCATGTTTTTCTCCAGCAGAGGTAAATTGGAAATGAGAAACTTCCTGCAACGAAAACTTAGTTTTCAATTCGCTCTATGACAAAATATAAAATGTAAAATATAAAAAGCAGACTGAGGCTTATATCTCCTCTCTGAACATTCCCCTAACATCCATGCCTCCTGAAGGCCCTTGGAGGTCTTGCTGCCCACCAGAGCCTGACATGCAACCTCAAAGTCACAAACATTGTGGGACCAAAAGTCAGCACTGCAGTGGTCGGCACTGCACTGTCCAAGGCACCTTCTGCACCCAAATCAAGGTAGATTGTAACACATCTCCTTCAACTTAGAACCATAGAGTAATTTGGGTTGGAAGGGATGTTCAAAGGTCATCTAGTCCAACCCCCTGCCATGAGCAGGGACATCTTCAACTAGATCAGGTTGCTCAGAGCCCCATCCAGCCTGGCCTTGAATGTCTCCAGGAATGGGACATTTACGACCTCTCTGGGTAACCTGGGCCAGTGTTTCACCACCTTCATTGTAAAAAGTTTCTTCTTCATGTCTAGCCTGAATCTACCCTCCTTTAGTTTAAAACCATTATACCTTGTCCTATTGCAACAGGCCCTGCTAAAGAGTCTGTTCCCATCTTTCTTATAGGCCCCTTTTAAGCTCTGAAAGGCGGCAATAAGGTCTCCCTGGAGTCTTCTCCAGGCTGAACAACCCCAACTCTCTCAGCCTGTCCTCACAGCAGAGCTGTTCCAGCCCTCTGATCATTTCTGTGGCTCCTCTGGCCCCTCTCCAGCAGGTCCATGTCTTTCCTGTGCTGAGGGCTCCAGAACTGGATGCAGGACTCCAGGTGGGGTCTCACCAGAGTGGAGCAGACGGGCAGAATCACCTCCCTCAACAGGCAGGGGGGCTGATGGACCCCATGAACACAAGCTACACCCACATGTAGGCAGCAGGAAAGCTGGGCACAGGTGGCTTTCCTGCAAAGCTGCCTAGTGAGACTGTTGATGACCAAAGCATGCTCTCTGTAATTGCTATAGGCTTTGGTTTCCTCAACTTGGGAAATACAGGAAAGTTGAGGGGGAGGGAGCTATTTCACAGCCATGCCTGCAAAGAACGTGATTCATTTATTTGTTCTTCTGTGAACACCCTAGCTGGATGACTAAGTTAGATCCGCAGACTGATGACCCAGAAACAGTAGAGATAAGTTTTGTATGTAGGGGAAAGAAAAAATAAGTTAAAAGCCATACATAGATTGTTATTTTCCCAAATTCAGTGGTTTACCTCACAGGCTGAGTCCTAGCCAAAACTAAGAATATAGCACAGATACTTCCCCCTCTCAGGGTGGGGTAACTGAGATTTGCTGCACCTGTGACTTCTTAAATTAGCAGCACATAAATTCATTATAGCATCTAGGATTCTCAGATATCAGAGTAGCCTGTTTCTTTTCATGGTTCTTGTTCAAGCAGTTGAGGTGGGAGCTGCTGGTTTTACTGCACCTTTTTCTTCCCTTGGGTAAGATGTTTGCACTTGCTGGGGGGTAGAAAGAAAAAGGAAGAAAGTATTAGGTGAACAAGTCTGATCTGGTAGCTTGGGTTGCTAAGCTCCCTCTGTGGAGGTAGTAACTTGCCTCCTCCCTGATCAGAGGATAAATCTGGAAGGTGGGATGCTGCAATGATCTCTGAGGAATTGAAAAGACCAGGTGAGTGTAGGGTGGGAAAATGCTTCTTGGTTTTGCTTCAAGCCTGTTTATGAGAAACCTTTACTGTGAAAGTGTCAAGCTGCAAAACAAAGTGGGTGTGAAGTAATCTATAGCAGGCTAACCAGTTAAACTGTGGCTAATATCAAGCTGGTGCTAAACTAATGCAAATATTTTGTTTTATTTGTTAGACCTCAGAGATATTCCCTGGGAGGCTGTATCTGTGGTGCAAATGTTGGTTTTAGGCTGTTGTGTTGCTCTCAGCCTGTGATTCCGTAGTGCCAGTGAAGTGCTGTATGTACAGCTGTAGCAGATGAGATGTTCTGGGTGCCTGTAGAAGCTGATGTGTCTCATTCCAGCACCTTCACCTGGAAATGTGTGGCAGTACTCTGCAGAGGGCAAGATTCTCAGCCGGTGTGCATACACGTCTGTGCAAGCCTGCAATCATAAATACATTCAGCCTCTTGGCTGAAAAGATCCAAATATCTATGTTTTTCTGGCCTTTCTCTTGGAGCACTGGGGTTATTTTTCTAAAAAAAAGTGCTTTTTTTGAATGCAACTTGAGCCCTGAGCCATGTGTGACCCTGGCACCAGCCAAATCCCTTTTGAGTACTTGGTCGTCTAACCCCGTGCGCATCATACAGGTTGAGGTAGGAAAGGTCTCCTCTTCCCGTCACCTTCCCTTGCAGCTATCTAGACAGTATCTGACACAGAGGCACTATGCGCTGGCTGTTATACAAGCCATCAGGTTCAAACCACAACACCCTTATTTGGCCCTTTAACCGCTGTAGCCATGAATTCCAGAACGGCCCTGTGTAGCTAAGAACTCATATCTCGACCTATCTTATGCTCTTAGATTGCTGTGAATGTTTCCTCATTCCTGTACTGTGATATAGCTATAAATGTAGAGGTTAGTGCCTCTCCCTTATTATACGCTTTGCAATAGGAGAATCTTGCTTCTCTCTATACCACTCTAAAAGGCCAGTCTTCATAACTGGTTAGCTGGCTTCCTCAGCTTCCCCACCACTGTTTTTACTCTTTTCCAGTCTCGACTCTGCCAGAGGCTGTATTCTGTAGGGCATGACAGGCTTTTATTTCACATGAAGTTCATAATCCTTCACAGAGTCAAAATTACTGAAAGGTGTACAGTGTTGTTTCCTCACACTTTCTCTTTCCTAAATAGTTGTGGTTTGTAATTCTTATGGTCTAGCACAGCATATCCATGTTTCCATCATAAGTGCCACAGGAAAGACATACTTCACACCCAATACTCTTTCTAAATGTTGAGTTTTACCAGAGCTGGAAAATAGCTCAGGTGAGTGACCTTTCATTGGAGGTGGTCTACATGAAGGCCTCTTTCTTCAGTGAGTGGGAGGAAAGCAGAAGAATGGGGACAAGTGTCCAAGCAATCCTGGCAGGGAGTGACGGCATGTGAGGGGGACCCTTGCTCAGCAATCAGGTTTGATTGAATTAGTTGTTCAGGTATGTGGTAAAACGGAACTTGGTAGCGAACAGAGAGCCCGGATGGATGTGTTTACCTGCAAAGAGGGTCAAAGGTATAAGGTTTAGAGGAGGCAGAGATAATCACAGAAGGTCAATCAATGATGTCTGTCGAGTGCTGGAGAAATTGGGTCAAGGGGAGGTACAAATCAATGTCTTAGTCCAGTTCGATCTGTAGTATCTCTGCGCAGCCTACTGGGTTAAGTGTTTGGTGGTTAAGTGATGGTCGAGGGTTTGCTCTCACCAGACCAAAACTTTAGAAATGCAGTGAAATGAAATTCATATTTATACCTATTGTGATGGAAGGGCCATTTACATCATCCTTTCCAAAACACAGAATCCTGTCTGATAATATAACTGGTGTTGTGTCCAAAAGAAACACCAGAGTGTGAGCAACTCGCATAGCATAGGAATGAGCCATAGTACAAGGACAGAAAGTTCTGATCCTCATTCTGCAGGAGTGTTTTCCAGTCAGCAGTGACCTGAGTGAGGGCTGGACTTCAAGTGCCATCCTTCCCAAGAAAGTACATCGTGTTTCCCAGCCACCAAGTCCTTCCTGTTTCACTCTTGGGAATTTATCATACAAAGCTGAAAAGTTCAGTGAAATGGATGGAGCCAGATCTCGTCCAGACAGCTGTATAGCTTGATAACTGGATGAGGTGAGACACGTAGGTTTAAAACCCCATAAGAATTTGAACCTGACTTTCTGCATCACTTCTTGGTGCTTTAACTGCTGAGAGAAGGGAACTATAATGCCCCTGTCCCTCCAACCATGCTTTCTGAGGTTGAACCAAGATAACTTGGTGGATCCAGGCCTGGAGATGTGTAGATTGTCAAGGGAAGTCATGACTGCTGATGTGCTATAAATGCTATGCCTAGGGAAAAAAATGAGTAGAAAATCTAAGTCATGTGGGTAATTCTAATGTGTTACATTTTACTTTCACATTTTGTTACTTCCACTCCATACTGTGAGGACTATACCTCACAGAGAACCAGGGAGGCAGCACTGGCTTGTTGAATAAGGGTAGAGATTTCTGATCTGTGACTTAGAAGCTTTCAGAATGTTGGTGGTTCCTCTTCAAAGTTTCTCAAATACAGATCAATGTAGTCAATGAAAGGTAAATGCAATCCCTTCCTTTTGCTGCAGAAAAGCAGTGCAGAATTGCAGTCCTACCACTGTGGAAACTCAGGGAGGAGCTGCTTGGGATATCCTGGACTGTGTAGGACATCAACAGTGAAAGTGTTGGCTGGTGGGGACGTGTTGCTGGGAAATCTCCCTGTTTCACATGTGAGGACCTCTGGGTGTTGCCCTGTAGGTGGAAGCTGAGGCAGGGTGGCATGAGGAGCAAAGTGGGATCTCTTTTTCCAGGAGATCACGAAGACAAAATACTCTGCAAGGTTTTCCCAGGGTCTGTGCTGACCTGGGAGAACAACATTTGTCAGGCTAATTGCGGGAACAGAAACTTTAAGATGAGCTTCCTTGCACTGAGGGCATATGGGGCTTCTGTTTTGTGTGCCTACACTGGCATGAGCCTGGAGTCAGCAGAGTCACTCCTGATTTATATGTGCTGAAATGTTAGCAGGATCCTATCCAGTGTCCTCCGCTCACTGCACTTGAACGGCCTTTTTCTTGTTATACATGAGGCTGCTCTGGAACATGTTCTAGGTCATTGTGAGCTCTCGTGCCCTCAATTGCAAGCAACACATTTGTCTCAGTGCAAGATTTTGCCTTTGTTATGTTTGGTCACCTTGGACTGATCTGAGGCCTCCATCCAGGTAGCTTTGCAGTCTACAGAGCAAAACTGAGCAGCTTCATCAAGTGGTGTCCCCTCTGTGTGCATGTGTGTGTTTATGCACACGTGTCTTTCTTTCCAGCTCCTTCTCTCCCTCCTATTTTTCCATTTGGTTCTGCTTTGCGTTTTATTTATAATGTGTTGTCCTGTTGTGAGTATTGCTCATGCAAGTTGAGTTAAGATTCCCTAAGGAGTCTGTCTGGCACTGAAAAATTAAAATGAACTTTTTTGTTTTTCACACTCTCAAAGCCCTTTATTATAAGCTAGGGTTTTTGCTCCAGGGTAGTAGGATGTTGGGAAGAGCTGAAATATGGCACTGATGAGAATCAATTAGTATAAAAACTGCATTAGTACCCAACTGCATGCTGATTACCCCACCCCAAAGGCCAATGTGTTTGCAGTTTAGGTCACAAGTGAAATAAGCATGTTGAATCTCATTCTATCATGTCGTGCTCCTATGGACTTTCTTTTCCACCTCAGTGCTTTTCTCTAGATCTGCAAATTGTGTCCTATTGAAAAACAGGCAAAATATGTCTGGAAATAGCAGCTCTCTCCCTTCTTCTTCCCCAGAAAATAAGGGAGTTGTCTTGCAAATACCAAACTGATTTGCTTCAATTTGGCAGATGGCAAGAAGGGACTTTGGTGCCATTCAGAATGAGGAAGGTGGTAACTTATCTTAAATCTATAAGTTTGACTTATTTTACATGAAAGATCTGAGTTTGTCATCTCTGCTTGCTGCAGAGTCCCAAGACGTATCTTGCACAACCAGTCATGTGATTTCTTTTCCTCTAAGAGTATGTACAACACTGGCTTTCCTTCCGGAGTTAAACAATTCACACACTAAATTGAAGAATCAACTCTGATTCTGGTTATGTGGTGATCTTAATCAGTTAAGGAAAATAGTGGCCTCTCTGCTGTTGAATTCCTTTGCAAGTCCCAAGGATATGGTAGTGGTTCAACATCCTGCCAATCTGGAGGTGAGCAGATTTTGGGGTTTGTTTAATTCAAGAAAGGAACAAAGTAAGGAAGACCTATCAGGTGAGGACCTGCTCTATGTAACCAAAGGCTTTGTCTTTCGTGGCCTCTGATCCTCTCCTACTGTTCACAAAACTTAGTTTTTGTCCTCGGTTGTCATGCTTTGGCCAGGAGAAGAGAGATGTCATTTTTACTGCAGACCACCCAGCTTTGTGGCACCTGGGTTTTAACGGCAGACAAGGGATAAAAACTGTGGGAGGTTCTGTCTTCTCCTGTGTCAAGTTCTGCTTAACCACAACTGTGTCCTAATTCTGGCTGATGGCTTGGTGTGGTCACTTGCCCTTTCTTCCGCAAGACACATCATATGCCTCTATAAAACCTTTTGATAGCTTTGTGGTACAAAAATGTGCAATATAAATCCAAAGGCCACTCTTTAAAGTAAGGTTGTAAAATGTATACAGGGCCCATCCCACTTTGCCTCTTACTATTTTCCCTGTTCCTCTTGTAGGCACCTGCACAGCATTAGGTAAAATCAGATGCATGCTCCTTCTGAAACAGAGTCCTATTCCAGATAATTAGTCTTGGGGAAGATGAAGCTCTGCCTCCCTGTGGGGGAACAAATTCAGCTAACCAGGTAGGGTGGGGCTGGTGTTGACATGTCACACGATAACTGCTTGACAGTGCTTCCTTGTTGCTTCACTTATTGAACATGAGCACTACTGAGCACGTGCTCAAGGAAAGGCAATACCTGTTCCTCTGACAGTTAGGTAAACCCATGTCCTAATGAACAGCTGTGGTAACCGCTTTGCTGCTGTGGATATTAGCATATCGCCTAGTTTTCTGCTGGCCAGAGCAGCTCTTGGGCTGCAAAGAAAGAATCTAAAATGCCACATCACTTGTTCTTCTCTTTGCCATAAAGTCACTTGTGCATAGTCAAAGCAAACTTATTTGGTCTGGATTTCATTTCACTTTGCAGCTACAGGAAGTCACAAACTACTCAAGTTACTTACAGTAAAAGTGAGTAAATTTTCCTGGTACACATTTGGGTTTGTTCTTGTTATGCACGATTGCTATCAGAGCAGGAGGTGCTGGAGCCCTCTCTGTCCGCGCTGATCCTTCCCATTGGAGCAGGGCTGTACGTGGCTCTCCTAGGCGATGTGTTTCGCACTGGGCAGAGAGTTCAATAAGTCTCAGAAATTCACTAGATGTGCGCAGATGAGCATGGAGCCAGGGTTTGGGTTCTCTCAGTCTCTTTGTGCAGCTGCCAGTGGAATGCGTTTCCCAAGCTCCCATCTGCAGCCCTGTTTATTCTCCCTCCTCTAAACCTTTTCTTTGTAGGGCAAAATGGAGAACAATGGGGAGCAATGGTCTGAAACTGAGAAAAGCGAGGGAAAAACTAGGCTAACCGTCAGTAGCAGTTTCATAACTGATGGAAATGAGTATGGGAGCATTTGCCTCTGGGAAGAGGCTGAATCTTTTTTATCAGATTCAAATGAGGCAATGCAAAGGAGAAGGAGGATTCTATTAAAATTAGAGGAGAGGAAAAAATAAAAAGGGTTTGCTGGCATGACTTGGGCTGGAGGAACTCTTACAATCTGTTAACTTGGTACGGATTGAAGACTTGGTTATAGGGTATTTCCTGTTAGAGACACTTCAGCATGTCGCCTTTCTTACAAGGTCAAACGAAGGGACTCTGATTTATTAGAACCTCAGGTGCTGCCTAACCTCTGGGATGGATGTCTGGAAGAAGCTGATAGCTGTGAGGAGGCTGGTGTGAGCATTTAAGAAGAGCATTAGCTGACATTTGCAGTGTAGAATACAAGACCTTTGTCAAACCCGACCTGAATGTTGGCTGTGGCTGGAGACCTGCAGCTGGTCTAGTTACAGTGCAAAAATGTGTACAGTGCTATTGTTAAGCTGTTGAGTCCCTGATAGCTCTATTTAAGGCTTGTACTTACAAAGCAACTGGAATAATACAGTTGGTATGCTGGTAACTGTTCTCCTCTCTGGCACTTTTATTTAGACTTGGATTTTGTTCAGGTTTTTGGACAGACCCTCAGCTGCTTGCAAAGTGGTAAAGCAGGACTATGATAATGGTTCTGACTATCCCTAGGCACAGAGCTCCACCTCACCTTGGGATTGTTCATAGACCTATACCAGCAGACTTCTAGTGTGGTATCTTCCTCCTCAGTGATACCTCCTCTGCCTTTTCTTTTTTTTCTTTCCTACCCCACTCTAGTCTAAGTGGGTAATAGAATAAAATGGGAACTGCCCTTGGATAACCTCTGGTGAGCAGAATGCTTCTTTGCTGACACAGCTTTATAAATGGATTCATAAATGCTATGTGAAGGCCACCATCATGCCTCCGTGGAGGAGCTTCTTTAGTGGTGCCTACTGAGCTCATCCAGGGCTGCTTTGGCACTAGACCCACTCGGGAGACTTGCCTGCTCCTCCTGTGAAATGATCACCCCCGTATGCCTCCGCCTCAGCCCTGAGGAGCACACACTGATCCAACAGAAGTGCCTCCATGAACCACACACTCTGGTGTTTTCCTGTTTCAGTCACTTTGGGGACAATAAATATCAATGGTAATAAATAAAAGCAGATGCTATAGACTGAAGATTATGTATGACCCATTTTTACAACTGCAGTATGCATGTTTTAGTACATGAAGTACTCTCTCTGTGTATGGTTCAGTTGTTTCTACTACAGCTCTCTAGTGTAGCCTCTCTGTGGCAGGGAACTGGGGTGGCTGGGCAACACAGGGAGGGAAAGGAGCCTTCTGTGGGTGTGGGTTTAGTCTGATGCACCTATAGGCTGCATAGCTTGTTGAGCAAACAAGTCCTCTGAAAAACAAATTCATGCTGAAGGATTTGGTCTTCCTTACTCTGGTGTCTGTACTTCTGTCCCCATTTTTCAGGGAACTGAGGACAGATTGAAAGAAATGTCCAGGTTTCAGCCTGGTTCTTTCTGCCTAATTCCTATCCCCTTCTTGGACCTGCCAGTATTCTCCAGTCTCAAAGCATGGTAGAAAGTGGTATTTAACAAACTACAACTTTCTCTTTCTTTAAAACTCAGTTTCCTAATTCAGTATTGTCTTGGTTAGAACTTTATACAAAAGACTGTAAGAACTGAAGTAAACAGATATTTTCTTGGGTGAACTAGTTTGCAGAGCAGGAAAGAAGGTTAAGGGATTTTTCATCTCACAAGATGTGGCACTCATTAGTGCAAGCTCCAGGTCGCACATGCAACACTATGCGTTATCATCCTCATATAGCAACTCAGGTAGAGATGCAATAGTCTTAGACTCTCCTGTGTTTCACTGAGGGTCTCAGCTGAGATGGAGGAGGAGGTATGAACATATTTATAATGCTTTAGGGCTTAAACTAGTTGTTTGTGGAGCCAGCTGGGGTGTATCTCTGGAATGCAGCTCATGTATGAAGAATACATGAAGAATACTGCATTCAGTGTGAAACAGGCTTCGTTGCATGAAGCAGTGAATATATCTATATAGATATAGATATCATGTGTGCATATGTTTATCTCAAATGCAATTAGTTCCCACTCCTAACTTTCTCTCACTTGAACTGTGAAACAATATGATACTGCTTCACATATACTGAAGCAGAACTTCTTGTTTCAAATTTGGTGACATATGTGCCATTGATGAAAATTATTTGGCTTAAACTAGTGAGCCTGCTTTCAAGAGAAATCTTCAATTCTATCAGCTGTCAGTTTTTGAGCTTCAGTGCTCAGAATTAAAGTATCCTCAGCCAAAACCAGAAATTCGATAGGTTAAGTAGATTTGCTTTTCAGTAGCAATAAAAGACTGACAAGACAAGAGGAAGTAAATGTCATGTTTTTAATGCTGATTTGAACAGTCTCCCATGAAGTCAAAGCACCAAATGTTGGGTCTCTTTCAGTGAAGCCCGATGGCACTGAATTAGGAACTTGCCCAGACACACCTTGTTTTCAGTATTCATCACTGAAGGGATACTCTGGATGGTCACGCCACCTGTGGATAGGTCAGAGTGAACAAGTAAGCTTCTTGAGAGAAGCAGGTTATCACAACACTGATGCAGTTGTCCTGTGCCTAGCAAAACAGTTCTTTCACTTGCACTACACAGGTGGCCTTAATGGAAAGCTCTTCTGCTTATTCAGAAGCTGTCTGGTCTGAATAATCTTCCCTGCAGAGTTGGAAGCAAACCTGTGCATTTAAGGAGAAGACAGCAAAGGACCATTTTTCAGGCTTACAGACTGCATACCTTAAGGACAGATAGGAAAAATCAACAAGAGTTTGGATGTCAGCTATTCTTGCTATATTTGTGGATTTAACTCAGGTTAGCAGAAGTGTTGTTGGGAAGTAGGATGGCTTCACTATGTGTGCATTGTGGAAGGGGAAGACTTCTTTGTTCAGATGTCTAGAAGGACCCTCAGAAATAAGGGCTATATTTGAAGGAGAGGTGGACACACCAAACTGTATCACTTTGGCTTATGCACTTAGAACTGGCATGAACAGGTCTGGGTCTGGTATAGTGCTTTCTCCAAGAGGCTGCCCTATGCACACAAAGCCTGGCTGTCCTCTAGCTCAGCCTGGATGTAGTAGCATCAGTGGCAGAGAATTTACAAAGGAGCCTTGGGGTGACCCAGTTCAGGGGAGAAAGGGATGTTTGTGGCTGCATACTAACAAAGGCAGGGATGCTTCAGGTTGAATTTTAAAACCTGTGTGCTCAGGGAAAGCATGTGATCCAGGATCATTATAAAAGGCAAGAAGAAAATTCCTGGGGCAACTGCAAGTGGGAAAAAAGTAACACTGTTTGCCTATTACTGTCAGACTTGAGAGAGAGGTAGTTGGGTTTTTCTGTGGATTTTCTTGTTTGAGATGATGATGCTAAACCACAAGCTCTGGCTTGACAAACACTTCTCATTAGCAAAATCAAAATTTTCTGAAGAACGTTCTCAGGTGCATCACAGCAGCTGGCTGCCTTGCCTTACAGGAGAGCACGACAAGTACTGGCATTTATCCCAGCTGTGAATCCTTCCAGTTTGGGAAGAATACATTTCACAACATTGAAGTTAACTAACTGGAAGGCATCAAACATTTTGAATTGGTTGTGTCAAAACATTTCATTCCGATATGCAGCCAAGCTGAAGTGTTTACACATTAACAGATTTACTTGGTTCAAAAAAATAAGCCACAACACTTTGGCTTGTTTGATTTCAGTATAATTTGAAAATGTCTGAGTTGCCAGTGTCATAATCTCTACTTTCTATCTGTGGAGCACGCTAATCAGATCTTGTATGTTCAAAGGTCTGAGTCCTTCGAGTGAAAATGACTCACTCAGAGGAGTCAAGACAGCTTGGAATAACTGGTAAGGAAGAATAACTGTAGCAGAGACCAGAAGCACAAGATAAATCAAGCAGCAAGATTAATGTAAAACTTGCCCAGAACAATACTTCCAGATTTCTTCAAGGGGAAAAGAAACCATTTCAGACCAAGAGTTCCTGGAATACTCATAATTTTATAAAACCTCCATTTTCACTTCAGATGCTTAAGTCTTTCCACTGATTTCAATATCCTGTTCATATAGGCTTGCTTGCACCATCAGAACAACAGATGTGCGCACAGAACCCATGATAGCTGATAACTAGAAGACTCAGAGGAAAACGGGATTTTTCCATTTCTGCTGGCATTTGTGTCACAGTAGTTGAAGGTTCTGCACTAAGCTGACTAACTAGAAGTCTTTCTGTATGATGGTTTGACTTTTTTTTTTCCAGATACTTACTGCTGGATGAAATGGGAAATCTCTTTAGGCTGGTAACTCATCTATTGCAGTGTCAATTCCAGACACTTCAGTGCGAGAACACACAGTAAGGCAGAATATGTTTAGCTACTCCTTACATGGCAACATCACTTTTCCAAGAAAGCATTTTTCATGGTTGAGGTCAGAGTGTATGTAAGCATTTTCTGCAAACATGGCACTCCTGCAAAAAATAGTGCTAGCAATGTCCATCCTATGCATCCTGTTTTCTGTGTCTTTAGTGGTCTCCTGTGACCAAGTTTAGTCTAATAAAGCAAAACAGGTTTTGGATAGGTGGCTTAGGAACTTTTTCTCACGTGGGCATTTGCATCCTCTAATTTTGCTTCTGGAAAAGGCTCTTGCATTTGCACCAAGATTACATTTTGTGTATATACTCCCTAAAAGTTTAAATGATGTTATAGCTCAACTTAGCTATGAAAAACCAAACAATTTTGAATACCAAAACACGCAAGAATCTGCTAGGTCATTTGTGAGAAGTCTTCTGGAACTATGTGTTGCCATGTTTTTTAAAAAGTATTGATGGAATCACCTCATTCTGCATAAACCAGTTACATTGCATTTTTGTTGCTCGATTTAAGAGCTATGTTGCTTTAAACAATGTATTAAAAAAGTCACATTTGTTGTTTACATTTCCTCATTTTGATCTGTCTCTGTATCAGTCTGCTGCTGCTATGTCGTTTAACCAAAGCAGGTACCATTGCCTCTGCCATCTAGCTTAATAGCTAGGGAACAAATCAGTTTTAGTCAGCCAGGTTTAACCAGGCTGTACCAGCTTTAAGAGATACCAATGTAGGAGCAAATTGCTGTGGCTGCTCTTCAGACCAGCTATATTGTTTTGCTTAACGGCCCTAGGAGAAAAATACATCTAATCTATTGCCATGTTGTGTGGATTAAAGAATTGACCTCAGCATGGAGAAGAAAGCAACAGTTCATGGTCTCTGCACCATCTAAGGGGGGACCTTATCACTCTGTACAACTACCTGAAAGGAGGTTGTAGCATGGAGGGTGTTGGTCTCTTCTCTCAAGTAGCAAGTGATAAGAGGAGAGGAAATGGCCTCAAGTTGCACCAGGGGAGGTTTAGGTTGGGTATTAGGAAAAACTTCTTCACAGAAAAGGTTGTCAGGCATTAGAACAGGCTGCCCAGAGAAGTGGTTGAATCACCATCTCTGAGGATATTTGTAAGACACATAGATGTGGTTCTTAGGGCCGTGGTTTAGAGGTGGGCTTGACAATGTTAGGTTAACAGTTGGACACTGTGATATTGAAGGTTTTTTGCAACCAAAATGATTCTAGAATTCATGGAAGGCTATTTTAAGTTTTAAGAAACTAAAGCTTTGGAACACCTGGCTGAGCTTAAATGTGAACAGTGAAAGCCATTATGATGTTTTCAACTTAGTTCCTATTTCCTATCGTATTTATGCAGTAAACCACAGTAAGTGGTTTACTTGTTCCTTTGCAACATTCCTTCCATCTTTTGAGCCACGAAGCTCCTTCTCTTCATTTTTAGTGCTTGAGCACACTACAATTTAGCAAGATGCAGATAATCCAAAGTAACAAGAAAATTGCATGGAAACTAACTTTTAGCATTTGGCTACACACTGAGAGCCCTGAAAAGGGGAAAGTGTAAAGTCTGGCCATAAATTGTAGATGTTCTTGAGCTGAAGGTAAAATAAGTGCCCTCACTCTTCAGAAGAGATGTTGAGTCAGTCTGAGCCTTCAGGGGTAGATCAGCCTTCAGGTGAAGCAAGACTACATTGGGTGGAAAGCTTTATCTCACAAGCAGCAAGAGATCAAGCATTGTTAATTATCAGAAGAGACAATGAGGAAGTGGTCTCACAGTCAAACAAGATGCATGGTTGTCTTCTTTCCATATAAAAAGATATGACTCAACTGGCAGCAGAAGAGGGAGATTGCTGAAGAAGACAGCATCAGAGGAAAAGCCAAAACAAAGTTTCTGACCATTTGTGATCACTAACATGGATCATCTTTTATGAGGAAGTTGGGTAGGCAAATTTTGATGTTCTGACCAAAGTATTCAGTGAGGAGGAGCAGAGCTTTCCTTAAATTAGCCTTGTTGTTTCATGTATTAGCACTCCTAACTCTTAGCTTTCCATATGGCATTTAGGACAAGTTGCCTCTGGAATCACTAGGTTTACAATTCACAAGCCATTATACTCAAGCAGCCACGTGCTTTGCTGAGCACTGGAAGTGAGGGTGGGAAGGAAAGACAAGAAAAGGCTCGCATTTGAAATTCTGCTCTGATATCCACACTGCTAGACAGGAGCAATGCTACACCTTGTGAGTGGCTGAAACCAATATTATAACATAGCAGAAAGCATTCAGGGAGATGGAGCAGAGACTGAATAGCCTGATATATTCAGTTTCTACTGAGAGGGCTTTTGACATCTGAGCTGTAAGCAAGTGTTGCATGTTTATTTCTGCAGTGGGTCCAGGAGCATATTCAGGCTGCATTAAAGACCTCCCGTATTTAAACCTTACAATAAGGTTGTTTACACAAAAAATAATTTTTAAAAGTGTTTGTTTTGTTTTTTTTTTAAATCCTCTGAAAAGATAGGAAAGTTCTATGAGGATCTAGGATTCCTCCTGGACTTACATTAACAATTCCACATAACGAACGTTTTTGTTCAGGGCTTCAATTTCTTTCATCTCTTTTTCAGTGAGGGAGAAGTCAAAGATCTAATGGAAGGAGATGTTAGGAATAAGTTAACATTTCTTGACACAATTAACATTCATATGTTTCAGATATCAGAAGTCATATCTCCCCTTATCCTCCCCAGCCATCTACCCTACAAATCAGTACTTGCTTGCACTTCTAGTAAAGTCTTGAGGACATTAATAAGTTCAGTCAATTACTTATACTCTCTTGCAAGAAGAGGAGGTAGTCTGGCAATTACTGGGCCACCAGCTTTGGAAGCACTACATTGGCAGGGAAAGCAGGGAGCAGTATGAGCACTAAGTGCTGCAAGGCACACAGAAACAAATGCTTCATCTTATTTGGGTGTGGTATTCTAGCCAGATGTTTTATGGTGGTGCGGTTATGAGCCTTTCTGGCACATCGGTATGCAGCAACCCTTCCTTAATGAAGCTGCCCCATACATGAAGACTGGGTAGAACAAGTCAGTCATTCCCAAACACTGACAGCCAGGTACCTAGGGCTGCTGACTTACCCAATTATTTCACCTCACTTGTGCTGCTCGCTGTGGCAACTGGTACTCTGGGATACACCCCCAGTTGGAACTTTAGCCACTCCAGAGGGTTAGAAGACACTGAAATTTCCTCTCTACTCTGCTCTGTTATTGTCATATCATAATACCATTAAGTGAGGGGACAAAAAGCATGAAATGTGGCAGAGCTTGACATTGGTCAAGCCTTGTGTTTACAGAAAGAAATGGGAACATCACTTACATTGGCTTGTGCCCCATAGAAAGTGGATTAATCCATGCATGCTCAGAGTACAAACTGACCTGGAAATTCTCCTTGATACGTTGTGGATTGAAGCTTTTGGGGATGACGACCACCCCTCGCTGGATGCTGAAACGCAAAGCAACCTGTGCAGCTGTCTTGTTGTACTTCTTGCCAATGGCATTCAGCACAGGATCTTTCAGTAAAGGAGGGGAGGACACATTTACCCTGGAAGAAAATTGGAAAAGGAAAACAAAAAAGCTCTCCTTATCCTTAATGTCAAAACATAGCAGCATCTACTTGTTTCTGAACAGCATACCTCACCTTTTTGACAACTAGTGTGAAAGATGGGAGAAAAGCTTTGGCATTTAGGTTGGCAGGCTGTCAAAAGCAACTTCCTATGTCATGTCCCAATGTTGACTTAGTTTCTACTTCATCACCTAAGCCTCAGTATTCCTAGTTATAGACATTCACAGTTACAGATGCTTTCTGTTAGAGGAGACCTAAGGTGACCTGCTGTACAGACCACCTGGCACTTTTTGATGACAGCATGCAGCAGGAGTGTCGCAAGTCTACATTCACAACACTAATATTTAGACACTGAAGTTCAAAACTACTTTGAAAAACAGGGACAGTTATTTTGCACAGAGACCCAGCAGTGGAGAACTATCATTCTTTTCCTGGATAGTGGCCCTGCTGTTAGAAAGTGACATGGGGACTTACCATGTTTCATCCCTTGAGGTTCCCAATGGGCTGTACCCAACAATAACAATGTCATGTTGCCTGCAAAATTCTAAGAGTTTGGGTTGGGTAAAATAGGGATGGCATTCAACCTACGAGAGTAACATAGAAAGAATTATTGATTAACAGACAAGGTGCAGAAGCGGGTGGTGTCCTAATATTTGTGAGAGCTACAGACCAGATGACACTTTCAGGAAAGGATTCATTTAAGTTCAGGAATAGGGAAGCTCAACCTGTGGTTACTGTTCTGTACATTGCTGGGTGATAGATGATTTTTTTTATTGGGTGGACAGCAGATCAGCATCTGCAATTATAATTTGGTTGCAGGGAATTTTTATTGGCCCCCAGTGGAAAGGTGGCAATAACTGGGGAGAAGGGATAGAGATGAGTGAAGTTCACTAGAAGCAGGCAGAGCAGGCAACCCATTTCATGTGGGTCAGATCTTTGTTCCTCTGCCTCTTGCATTTGGAATGATTTGGAATTTTTAGGGCAAATGTTGGCATAAGCTGTCCCAGATAGAAAGGTAAGGGGTGTATATGTAAAAGGTGAGGTATCTCCATAACAGTTATGACCTTGTTACATGCTCTGCCCTCCTACATTGCAAATACTGTGCATCATTCCCTTACAAGCAAGGATTTTCTGGCTGTGTTCTCAGTCTCTGGGAAAAGGATGTCTACAAGGTGACAGAGCAACCACTGTTTGCAGGCAGACTGAAGCTAGCTGGCACATCTGTGCATGCTGGCTATCTGCCCTAAACTGGGCTTAATCTTTTGCCTGGCTTTCCTCAGCCCTGAGAAGCAGCAGCAATGCTCAGTGCAGTCTTAGGTGCATGCCAGAAACAACAATTGCATTTTGCACCCGCTGGGCTTGTTAATATCAGTGAAGGGAGCTGGAATTTCCTCCTCTCACAGCCTGCCTTTACCTGCAGGCCAAAGACAGAAATGAAGGCTACAGCCAGCTGTCATGCCATGGTCCATGTCAATCCTATCCCTCCAGGTAACAGCTGAGGGTGGGAAGTTGGTCCCAATTGGTGTCTGACCTCTTCTCTGATACTACTAACGTGGTTGCTTGTTCATGCCCGATGAGTCAGAAGAGCTTCCCAGTGAAATGCAGTGAGATGCCAAATGCCAAAAGTATTGGGCATGAAGATGGGTCACTGCTCCTTACTGCCTTCTCTGAGCTCTGCTACTGTACTCTAACTCAGACATGCCTATCGTCTTCACGGGCTTGTTTGGCTCAAGTTGGTTGCTTAATGGGTTGTTCTCTTTAATTTAGGTTTTTCTTTAACTCTTACTGATGTCTTATAGGAAAGGCACAAGAGAGCAAGTACGGGCAATGAAGGAGTTACTTCTAATGGCTTTTAAACTTTGGAAGCTTAGAGTGACTTAGGATCCCAGATATTTAGGGTTGTTCTGGTTTGGTGTCAGCTGAGGTAGACATGGCTTTGTTGGTTAGCCCTGAATGGTTTGTCTTGGGAATTTTTTGGACTTGAAGTAAGGTACGTGGCAGAGTTAAGATCTGCATTCACTCAGCATTCAACCTTGTTAAGGAGCTTCACACAGAGGCACAAGTTTTATAGTCCTGGAGCAGGAACTGAGGAGAGCAATCATTTTCAAATGTGTATATTTAGCCTAGATAGGATGAGTAATATTTTCAAGCTAGAAATGGAAGTGTGACAGTACAGAGGGCAGAACTTACGGCAAAGTGTATGTCACCCTTCTGCACGTGATGGCTTTGGCCATGTGTTGCTTCTGTGTTTCCTACAGGGCAGTGGCACCATGGTGGGTGCTGCCCTTGGCTTGCAGTCATACCTGGTTGCTGACAGGTTTGTACTTAAGTCCAGGCTTGTTCAGGATCATCTCCAGCTGCCTGCGGTTGAAATTGGATACGCCAATAGACTTTGCCAAGCCTGCATCTTTACATGCTTCCATAGCCTGCAAAGAAAGCAAAGACTGGTAGAGTCCCACACATTGGCTTGATTCCTCAGAGTATGCTTCTAGAGGTAGGTGAGACTGCAGAAAAACCTCTGCTGCAGCAGAACTAACAGCTCTACTAGCATGAGGACTAGTGCCATCCTGCTATTCTAAACTCTGTTTCCACTAAGACCCCCTTTCCAGACCAAACCCTTACATTTCATACCTCCTGTGAAGGTAGAATTTGTCTGGAGAGCAGAAAGATTAATATGAGATATAGATATGTAAGTGCCAGGCTTCTGATTTCAAAGAGTTTTTCTTACTTTTAGCACTGCCTCAAAGCTGGAGAAGGGAGTGTGAACAAAACAGATTGCTTTCCTGATAAGTCAATTTATTTCTTTTGATTGTATGAGAATTTTTCATATGAAGTCTCTATCCAGTGAAATCCCCTAAATATATGGCAAGGCAAATCACAAATCCAGCACAGAAAACTTCAGTACAGTATAAACTTGAAAAAAATTAAGGGAGAAAGGAATTCCAGATATTCTGCACTTCAGACGAGTCCTAATAGCTGAGAAAGCCTTATGAATACTGGATATGAATACATGCCCTGGTCTTCATTAACTTCATCTGCTGGGTTGTTAAGGGGAAAGAGGGTCTTTTCCTACAGTCTCCTCCTTTGCTCCCAGGAGTTCTGCACACAAATGATTTGGTGACTGTTTGAGGCAGAGCAGACCCCACCACGGAGCTGAACGCCCCTTCTGCTTGTTTTGTTATTCCTTTCTGTCTCACGGGAGCTGAAAGCAGGGAGGTAAGAGGCACCATGTATTTGATGACCTCTAGTTGGCCTCATATGCTTTGTATCACTTGGTGACAAGTCAGCAAATACAGTCATCTGGAGCCATTTTTGCCTGCTAGCACCATACTGAGAGAGTGAAACTATTTAGATTGAGTTTAGCCAGTTTTACTTAGATTGATGCTATTATTTGCAGGCATTCACCACCACCTATTTTTCTCTTGGCTTATTAGCCAAAGAGAGTGGCCTGCTACACTTTGTCCTTTGCAATAAGCACTAGCTTGGAGATAAAAACGTAAGTGTTCCGACAGCTGTTGTTGTTAACATTTGAGCAACTGGCCTATGAAAAAGAGGAATGAACCACATCAGCCGAAGGCAAGGGTAACATAAACAGCCAATGTGGAAGTCCCCGTTCACCCTGAGACCCAGCCTGGATGGCTCAGCTGCCAGGGGAAAGCCCAAGCTTGCCCTGGACTCTCCCTGACTCAGAGCTTTTACTCAGAATTTCACCCATTCTCCACCTTTATCTGCTGCACCTCGAGCAGAGCTAAATTGGGATGTGACTATCCAGCTCTGGACAGTGCAAGCTGTAGTAGAGCATGTAGCAGTCCATGTTATCTCTCTCAGTGTGAACTGGGATGAATTAGTGATGCTTCTGCAGCAGACCTGGTGCACAAGGAGAGCTGACCAGCTTTGGCCATGAATTCAAGAGTGTCCAAGACTTTGAAAGACAGAAAGGTGAGGAGATTGTTAATCTCACTTTCTGCCTCACCTGAGATCCTGATGCCAAGTGACAGTAGGCTTAAGGAGACATCTAGATACAGGACTAGAGTGCATCACAAACAAATTCAGGATGCAATCTTTCAGGCAGATGCTACTATCCTCCATGTTTTTCTTAGCAGAAAAACCTTGTACTTTCATCTGATAATATAAATCAGGAGTCAACTTGTTCTGATGGCAAGGGTTTGTTTGGTGTTTTTGTTTGTTGTGGGGTGGGGTCTTTTTGTGTGTTGTTTTTTGGGTTTATTTTTATTTTTTTAATGGTGAGCTTTAAGGGAAATTCCATTTTATCTTAAAGGTGAAAATCTTCCTTTTTTGATGAGGATTTGCTCACATCTTAGGGCTCCAAATTTTCCTGCTGTAAAGATCTGATAAAGAGTGGAGGTTGATAAAAACTCACAGATACTTCAACTAGCAAATGTACAGTGCACTCTCTAAAAGAAGGAATGTGGATGTCAGATATTTCAATAATGTTTTATTTATAATAAAAATAATTAACTGATGGCAAGAAGCAACATCTTTAGGGACAGAAGTAAAATTTATCTATGGAGCTAGTAGAATCTGATCCGTTTGCCCTGTTAATATGCCTCAGTGCTGTTTATGAAGGCTACAAGTAAAACTGAGAATGAGGATTTGTGTTTTTAAAGCATATATGGATGGATGTTTTGTTTGCTTACCTCCCAAGTGGCACATAAGTCTGTCTCATGGTAGATAATTTTTCCATTTTCATCTTTTGGGTAGATTGCATCTCCTGGCTGAAAAGTAAAACCACACTTTTGTGCTTTAAAGAAAATTTTTCACAAGATTTTTCCACAGACTCTGTTTCTATCAGCAAAAAAATAAAATAAAAAAAAATAAAAGAAAATTCAAAAGCTCCCTCAAAAACACCCTAAGTTCAACAGGTCATTCATGCTGAGCTTACCACATCCTCTACGGCTGGATCATCCTTGGATGCACTTCTGAACTGTCACATGAGTGCACACTCAGGAGTTCCTGGATGGCCCTGGTTTGCAATAAACTTTTGACCTTTACATTACGGCCTCCAAAGGACTAGTCTCCTTTCAAAGGGCTGGGTTAGAGTACCAACCTGTATTCTCTTCCATTTCTTCCCTCCTTTTATCCCAGCCCTTCCCCTGATCCTGCTTGTGTCCTGGGCACCTGGGAGGAGTACCAGCTACTTCCAGCTCCCAACAATTGGAGGGACAATTTCCAAGAGTTACTTACTAGTAGTAAAGGGCTACGTGTATAGCTATAATACAGGCTGTGAACCTCTTAAGTGCATTATCCAGCTTTCTTTTGGCATTTGGAAATCTTTATTCCTACCTCTATTTGTCATAAACAAGACTTCAGAGATGAGTTATAAGTCAATACGTCACAGGCACAGTCAATACGTCATCTTTTGTTTGCTGGTCATTTCACTGCTGTTGCAGGCAATGTATTACCACCTCCCTCCTTTGTCTGATTGCGATTTCACCTTTTTTTTTTTCTCATAAAAACCCTTCAGTGATGTTTGACATTTGATCTGACTGCAAACTGCTATATTTCAAAGGTCTGGGTACAAGATGTTGACATGATAACTTGGGAACATACAGCTGTGACTAATACGATCAGGAACTGGCGCCTCTCAATTCAGTCAAGGAGTTCAATTTCAAGGCATTTCATGGGAAAAGTGAGCCTAAGGAAAACACAGCCTCAGATTTCAGAGGCCAAAGCCTAAATTACAGGCATAAGTCTGTTTCCTCCAAATGTGGTGGTTTTCCTTGAAGAATTCCACAAAGATAACTTGTTGCCTTTGTTGCTGTGTCTTGCTGAAACATAAGAAAATCTTGACTAGGAGGTAGGTGGCTGTAGGGTATATTTTCTATTAGCAGGCAAACAGTTTGCCTTTATAACTTGAGGTGGAGAATCTCTATTTACAAAACCATGCCATGGCATTTTGGAATAAACCCTTCATCCCCATGATATCCCCACAGACTCTCCAAAGACTGCAAGTTCAATGTATAGGAGTTGGACTTCTTTGAGTCCAGGGGACAACTCTGAATTCAAGACCTTTTTACTCTGTTCCTCTTCTAATTCATTAACTTCTGTTCAACATTATTTTTTTATGGTAGTCAGTATACAGCAATTACATTAGCTAATTCGTCATCCCTCCATTTTCCTCTATCACTTTTGTTCTTAAAAAGCGAACAAAGTCAGGATGAACAGCACTTGAAGATGAACTTATCTTGACTGAGAAAAGTGGTGCCAGCTGTTGTGGATTTCCACAAGGCTCAGTTCTTCCTCCTGCCTCTGGGGAACTGCACAAGGTGTTCAAGTACAGTTTTCTCTGCTCAGTGTTCTCTAGGCAATACTTTGTCTACCAAGCTACCTTTTTGTGTAAGGGAGTTCCTAGATGGAAGAATTGTCTGCAGATGGATAAAGAGAGCTAAAGTGCTGACAGAAAGGTGGTGTTTTGGTGGTGACAGGATGGTGGTTACTGGGTTTTTGAAAAGGTCTTTTAGAAGCCGGTCACATTTCTCAGCTTTGGGTTCTCATGCACTTACACCACACCAGTCATCACTGCAAATGCTGATGTCTTCTCTTGGAGATAACCACACACCTTAGACTGAACATAAGGTGGCTTACTGTGCTACCATATGAGCACTGAAGCAGGTGGGACACCACCATACAGTCACTGCCACTGTGCAGAAATCATATTGCGTCATGAGGGGCCTGGAGCGCAAGTCTTAAGAGAAGCGGTTGATGGAAATAGGGCTGTTTAGCCTGGAGAAAAGGAGGTTGAGGGGAAACATTATCGCTGTCTACAACTACCTGAAAGGAGGTTGTAGCATGGAGGGTGTTGGTCTATTCTCCTGAGTAGCAAGTGATAAGAAGAGAGGAAATGGCCTCAAGTTGCACCAGGGGAGGTTTAGATCGGGTATTAGGAAAAAATTCTTCACAGAAAGGGTTGTCAGGCATCGGAACAGGCTGCCCAGGGAAGTGGTGGAGTCACCATCCCTGGAGGTGTTTAAAAGGCATTTAAAATATGAGGTTCTTAGGGTCATGGTTTAGTACTAGAGTTAGCTTAGGTTATGGTTGGACTTGATGATCCTGAGAATTTCTTCCAACTGAAATGTTTCTATGATTCTATGTTCAAAGTCTGTGGTCACTCCAAAAGCTAGCAGTCAAGTTACTTGCATATTTAAAGCACAGCAGTCAGTAGGTAACCACTGAGAGGAAAAGCCCTGTTCCCATTATAATGATTTCCTCACCAACACAGATGCAGGAAGGCAGCTCTGCATGTCCCATCACTTTCATACAATGCTCTTTGACAAGCAGGTTTTCTCAAGAGAGCAATTTTAACAAGTTGTGAATGCTTATTGTATAATATAAACAGGTAATAGGAAGTCAAATAGTGAGGCTATTGGCCTGTTTTGATTTATTCTCTTACAGTGACAAGAGGATACTTGGATGAGATGTTCAATGGAAGGCTAACATAACTTCTTTCCTGCTAGATCACAGAATAATTTAGTTGGTGGGTATTAGGAGAACATTTAGTACACAGCTACCTGCTTACTGATGGATCAGTCATCTGAGCAGAGCCCCCTAGAAAACCTGCCAGTGGGTATGAGCTCCTCAGGCAGAGGGCATGTGATGGCCTGGAGGAGACCTGGTTTTGCTCATCATCTGCCTTGCTAGGGTAGAGGGGCTGAGCACCACCACTGGTCTAAAGAGAGGCAGGACACGAGTCCTGAACAGGGAATCTGTGTGAGGGAGAATACAGGGAGGTACAGGCTAACATTGGTAGGGCAGTGAATAATGTCACCCCAGATGTCAGCCATTCCCCATCCACCCAGAAGTGCTGGTATGGTGGGGTTCTCCTCTTCTGAGTGGTGCTCTCTGAAAACAGATTCCTCTTACTCTGTCTAAAAGTCCATTTGGAGAGCTTGCACTGCTGGGCCCTGCAAGGGCAAGTTTCTTACTGGTTTGACTGTAAGCTTTGTCTCCAGTTCTTCACTGATTTCCAAGCAGAAACTAGTTTTGTTTGAAGGCTTTTGAAGAGACTGCAATGTTTGCAGACTAGGGCAGAGTAGGAGTGTGTTGGCATTACACCTGCACACTGCTCACCAAAGGCAAGCATCGCATTCAGGATGGGTGTATTTGTCAGAGGGAGCATAAAAAAGGAAACCTGTCACCATTGCAAAAGAGTGGGATTTTTTCCTTTTGTATTTGTCACAGAAAAATGTAAATTTTTCAGGCAGAAAGTGACTTCTTTTTTTCTCCTCTCAAGCGGGACATGAATGAACCTACAGGACTGATACTCTTCTAACAATTCAGATTGTTTATACAGGCCTCAGGGAGTCAGATGTATATTACTTTAAAGCCAGCTGTCTGTCTATCTTTATATTGTGAGACAATGACCTTCACTATGTGGGAGAATGAACTACTAGAGAATACAAACACAAGCCAAGGTAAACAGGAAATTGCAAGTGGTGGGAAATTTTTAAAAATGTTCCCAAAAAGGTTCCATACGTAGGACTGTATAAATAAAGGTTTAATATCTGAGTCCAGTTATTCGTATACCGTTCTTAATGGGATATGGCTTTCTTGGGGAAAAAGCAATGGCAGGTCTATGGTGATTGTTTCATTGGTAAATTGCTTCTTATCTGATACTTCTGGCAGTTTGGAGCCCACAGTAAAATATAATTTTAATAATCAGGGAACAGTCTGCCTTGCAAAAAGAGGCCAGTTTAGAGCTTAAGCGCCCCAGAGAAACAATTAGCCAACTGATTGCCTGACCTTATTCTCTCTTAAAAAAAAAAAAAAAATATATATATATATATATTTTAATATATATATATATTTAATTGGTTCAAAACCACTTGGATATGTTTTGAATCTCATGCTTCTAATTTCAAGGTTATTTAGTTTGCCTTTATATCACGTACTTGCAGAGGAAAATTGTAAAGCAAGGTACAAAAGGCTGTGAAATGAGAGTTTGGGGACTTGTAAGAGCTCATTGCAAGAGAGGCATGCAACTCTGATGGGAGCTCGTGTGTTCAAAGGTTTTCGCTACAAGTTGCCCAGAACCAGCAGTGTGAAGGAATATGAGGCTTTAACGTTTTAGACGTTTGAGAACAAGACAACCCATGTTTGGGACCCGCTGTGATCTACTGTAGGTGTCCAAGAGGAGAGCTGGAGCTGTGGAGATTAAGATCACAACCATGATTTGCCCAGTAACTTTAATACTACTGAGGCTATCCAGTTTTTTGGGACAGAGTAAGGAAATAAAACCTGGTGGCTTTTTCCCTGTTCCCTCTCCCCTCCAAACTTTGCCCCTTAGCCCTTTGCTGCTTTGTGTAACCACTTTTGTCCAGTGCCTCCCTCCTCGTGGCTCAGAGAGGATTCAGACACATGTGCTCCTTCAGCTACAGTAATTTTTCAGCACAGAAGTGTTCAACCCCAGTAAGGAGACCTGTTCTTCCCATGGAGAGACCCCACGCTGCAGCTGTCAGCAACTGTCTCTCTCTGTGTGTGTAGTGCACAGAAACGTATGCGTGCAGTATGTATATAAAAAGTCTGGCCAGAGTGCTATATTCAACATGGACTGGAAGCTGCAAGGAGGATGCTAGATGAAGACCTTGGTTCAAGCCAACCACGCACTTTGTAGGGCAGTTTTTCTTTTTACCTTGAAAGCCATTGGCAGCTCAATAATGTAGAGGTCAACGTAGTCCAGCTGCAGGATCTTCAGGGTTTTCTCCAGCGTAGGGCGCACCAGCTCTGGGGGGTGGCAGGTATTCCACAGCTGGGGAGGCAAGCACAGGCTCTTTTTTGGGTGCCAGGAGGAACAGCAAGCACCCTCCAGCTGACACCACCCCTACTCCCCGCCACACACACACACTTGTCCTTCTGACAGAGCCCATTATGCACAGTGCAATGATACTGTGGTCTACATCACTGCAAGACAAAGCTGAGGAGCCTTATTCTGTTCTCTGTCAGAGGCAGATGGAGAGGTTAAGACAGGAATCCTTGCCCAGGACTGTCCCCATAAAGCCATTATATATTTGTTTATTACAAGACAGGTTCTTCTGAGTTGAGTATATTGCAAACTCTTGCTCAATGAAATTAGGCAGATTCCTTCTGTTTTCTGAGCTTTCCAAGTATGTGCTTTCACTGGAAAACTATGTTCCCACAAGAAATCTGTGGTCAGTTTTATGCTTGAAGGAAGAAGCTCAGATCATGTGAGTTGGCTCTTGAACAGCCAAGGACCCAGCACAAAGAGAATCTTTTGGTTTTCTCCTGTGGTCATGGAGCCTGAGTGACTGTCTGACCTAGGGAAGTTTTAATTTACGTCCCCAGTCCTCACTGAAAGCTGTATTATTGTTTAGCTACTGTAAGGCAGGTGTGACTGGTTAAAGCCCAGCCTTTTCAACCTTTTTAATCACAACTGCTCCCTTACGGGGGTTATGCCCTGAGGTTGCTATGGAGTGTGCTTAGTTGATTAGCTTTCAGCACTATCTCTAACTGAACTCTGTTGATGTAAATCTCTTGCAAGAATAAAACCATAGCATGGTAATTAGTAACCAAAAGCTCTTTGTAAACTGATTGCTGCAGTTAAAATCAACAAAAAAAAAACAGAATTAACACAGAATAGAAGGTTTAAAGTGCCATTTGCTTGCAGACAATAAGCTGGGTTATTTTATCTTTTTTTTTTTCAATGCACAAAACTGATGTAGAGTCATGTTGAGGTTTTTGGCACCATTATTGGATAGGAAAACCTGCTGTCTGTTGGTATGGTCATTGTCTAGACAGTTCTGCCACCAAAGCTGGCAGTTACCTCATGCCAAGGTATGGAATGAATTTGTTCCCGAGACACGAAACACTCGAATTGCCATTTTCAGGAGAAGATAATGATTATAGGTGTCAAAGGACACAGCCTGCGTAAGTTTTAAAGTATTTTAGATCTTTGATTTTTTTAAACAAGATTATTGTTTTCCCATGGAATGACTATCTGCTCAGTTCTGCCAGCAGAGGCAAGGACATGTTATCTTGAAGATCAGTTGTACTGAGAGCAACACATTGGACCCTGCCCTAAGTTGACAAACCAAAGCGTGGTTTGGCACCTGGAAAATCATACTAGGCCTTCCCCAGCTGTATGATGCAAGGCGTGAAGAGTTTATGATCACTAGATGGTGGTTACACAGGCTGAGGTGTACTACAGTAAAGGGACAAAGATCCTGCTCTCAGAGTTTCAAGCTGTTCCACTGGATTTCCTGAAAGCCTTTGGTCTGGGTGTTTTATAAGCATTTTGCATGTAAAAGGAGATGTTGTTTTGGACTTAAATGTAGGTAAAGGAATGAGTCTGTATACCCTCCATGTTTAGTTTGTTTTGTTACTGTGTTTTGGAAATTTGGTAACCTGAGTTATGTTGATAGTTTAGAAGCAGTTTTTTCCGAGGGCCCTTTCTGGCCTAGTGCTATTGAGCTCAGTACTTGCCAGTCCCTTTAAAAAATTGCAGAGGTTCTAAAGAAACAGCCTGTAGAAATAGCAAACATTTGTACTATGTTAATACATAGATGCCATGGAAACTTGAGTTTCATAACTGTTTTCATGATTTGTACAAGTTCTTGTATTATCTACCTAAGTAGAACCCATGTAGACATTCGAGCAGTCAAAGCTGCCAGCTGGCTCTGGCATTTCAGGACACCACGTTTCCTGGAAATGTTACTTCTAGTTTAATGAAAGAAATATCCTGGGATGAAAGAGGAGACCAAAAAGGTCTTGCTATATAAGCCAAGCGAGATGTTGGCAGTTGATGTAAAACCTCTAAAATTTCTGGATGCTGAGCTGCTCTGCCTGATCAGCCAGCCAAAAGCAAGAGCCAAGTGCAAGTGCTGATGATTTCAGCTGGCAGATGCAGCCTGATAGCACCAAGTCACTATTCCAGTAATGCTGCCACTCAGTGGGGCTCTTCTTGTTAGTCCCTGCTGATGGACCAGCCTTCAATTTGCATCATCTTTGTTTATGGAAAGATCTGCATGAGGGGCTTGTTTCTGATGGGTCTTGGGAATTTCTAGTACTTCTGCTGTCAATAAGGCTGAAAACAAAACCAGCTTTTGTTGCACAAACTACTTTCAAGAATGGTCTACTGTATATACCGCATTTCCCAGAAGATGCAACAGTTCACATTAGAAAGCTACCAATCGATGGCTGATGTATCTACCAGTGGCTTGATATTTGTAGTTCATAAGACACCAAAGTTTGCAAGGTACATAAAGCTGGAGATACTTAAGCTCATAAGACAAGGGACGTCCAGTCCCACTCTTCTTGGGAAGTTCAGAGCTGCTGTGAAAACATTCAAGAAACCTATGAAAATCCTGGGTTGTGATGGATTGAATTTGTTGCAGATTATTTTCCACTTTTTTTTTTGAACTGTTTAAAGACTACAGAGGTACTCTAATGAGCTATCCCCCTGAGCACCTGAAGTTTTGTCAAACACAAACAGGACACAACAGAAAGGTAAATCCAAGAATGTCCCATCTCACAGTCACAAGGCAGGATGGAAAACCACAGGCATTGACTACTGTGGTGCTGTGAGCTTCAGCCTTGAGGCTTGTAGGATCTGCAGTCTAGGGAACAACTGAATTTACAATCAAGAAGTTTCACAGGTGGCTCAATGTTTAAGTAGTGATCATCAACTAGGAAAAGCATCCAGTGATTAGATCAGACAACTGAATATAGAAAGGCTTAATAAATGAAGTTTGGAATCCTGATAAAATTTTGACAAGATATGCACTGCTACAGAACCTAAAGGTATATATGGAAAAATAAATTGCAGGGGAAGCAGCTGAAGGCTCAAAATTTTTAGGACATCTGGTTCTAACCTTTTGGCACAACTTTGTGGGTTTTATTTCAAATATTACTGGTAATTTGAAGTAATGGCACTATAAAAGAGTTGAAACAAAATATTTTGAATAATCCAAATCAACATATTTGGCATATGAGAGACTACTCTGATAAAGGTGGAAAATTTTGAGAACGTGAATCTTTTCTCAGGATGGCAAGGTTGTTCCCAGTAGACCTGAGCAGGGAACTTGGAAAAGAGTTGCATACTTTATAGATTGGAAATTGCTTTGCTTGGAAATTGCTCTATAGCTACTGAAAATCCACTTGGTCTGCAAACTACCCAATCCAAAGTTCAGTTTCCGAGATCACAGAGCTTACCTATATTACTCACACTTAAAGGGGCCTTTTATCCCATGGGATCTTTCACTCTAGGAACTATGGTATTTATTTCCAAGACCATTGAGTAACTTTTGAGGATTACGTCTTATTTGGGAAAGGAGAAAGGGAAAATATTAGGCTGATATGTCCAAAGAAGCACTGCAGGAAGGTGAACTTGAGGCCATAAGCTCCATTAGAAACCGGACAGGCACCATGACCTTTCTGGGGCCATCTGATCTTTATTCTGCAATGTGCAATGAGCTCTCTCTCTCTCTTATATCTAAGATCTAGTTACTTTAGCTATAGCAGCTTTTGTCAGATGCTTCTTTAAACAAGGGATTTCATCCTTCTAGCAGAAAATCGGCTGTGGCTTTAAAGCATTAACTAGCTCATGCACTACTGCAGCATTGTTGCTCTAAAGCTGAAGTGTGATGACATCTTCTCTCCAAGTGAGTTGATTTAAGACTGTAGAACTTTTTAATGACAGGTGATACAGTAACTAAGGGTGTAGCTTGACAAGTAATTATCTGGCAGTAGTACCAACGTAAGCACGTGCTGTTCTCCTGTACACAGATGCTTGCATGCATGTGCTTGCTCCCACCCCTTTCATTGTGCAATCTCAGGGCAAACGTGTACAGGGAATTGCTCTTAACAGAAAATAACTAATTTGCAGGATCATTGTCCAGTTTGGGCTCACAGTGTGACTATACAAATGTGCATGCCAGCATAACACATGGAACAGTAGTAACAGCTTAGGCAGCACCACTGAGTGTAGCAACAGTCTTGAGTTGCAGGTACCTACAGTACTAGGCAGAATGGATGTTGCACGGTTCCCACTGCTAACAGAGCTTGAAACTGAGAACAACGGTGATTCCTGTGCTTAACAGCAAATCTAGTGCTCATAAAGCTCTGAGGCATTATGGTTATGCTAGGAAAGAAAAACAAAGGATGTTGGGTCTGAAAGCATGCCAGTTGTTGACCACTGGCATGACTTAAGAAAGTCCATTCACAGGAATCCTGGATTTAGTGTAAATAATCTGAATGCAGCTTCTCACCTTGCCACAGTAAAAAATGTCTTCTCGCTTGATCTTTCCTTCAGCGATCTTCTCCCGGATGGCTTGTCCCACTTCATGCTCGTTGCAGTAGACAAAGGCACCATCAATATGGCGGTAACCAGTATCAATGGCAATCTTCACCGACTCCAAACAGGAACCTTTAGGAGTCTAATGGGAGAAGAAAAAAATAGTTTCAGCCCTCTGCTTGCTGCTCTTGCAATGCTATAGGGTTCCCGAGATATGCACAAGGTTAATGTTGGAGTTTATGCAGTCTAACTGTCCTTTACCTCCCCAGACATTTGTGTTTCAACTTCTGAATAAAAACATGCTGTGTGCTTTTCTTCAAGACTGTTGCTAGTGTGGAATTAGACCAAAAAAGGAGCAAAGCAAAAAATTCTCTCTGTGGCTGGCAAACAGTATTAGAGTCCTCAGAAAGTAGAATCAAATGTATTCGATACTAAAATTATTTTGGAATTCTTATCTAAAAATCAAGGGCTTTTTTACAAAGGCCGTTTGATAAAATCCCTTGCTCAAGTGGAAGAGGGCTTTTTGCTTGAGCAGAGCTTGTCAACCACATACCTGATCAGAGGCTATTTGAATACCTTAGGGCACAGTAGAGCTTTCAGCAGGGCAGAAATCTGGATTTCACTTTCTCCTCAAATCAACTTACCTTTGACAGTATCAAAATCCAAAGGGTGATAGCTCAGGACTGTCTACTGGTATTCCCATTTCTGGACAATTGCTTTACCATGTGGCTAAGAACCAGTAGAGGCTTTAGTGTATGTTTATATACATCCTACTGCTTCCATTTAAGATGAACCCAAGAAACCTCTTAACAAGTCCAAGTGGCACTTTTGTACTGTGCACTGCACTTATGTGTACTCATCTTTGCTGAAATTCAGAATAGGCTTGCTTCTTCAGAACAGGCTTGCTTTTTCAGAACAGCCATATTTTTTATTAGCTAATGTGGCAAGAAAAATACAGGTAGGTCAAACCAAGGAAAAAAACATAAGTCTAGTTACTGAAATCATTTGACAGATCACTGAAATTGTGCTGAGAACATCTTATTGTTGTCACACCTTATATAATATAATGAGAAGGAAGCTCTAAGTGGTGGTGGTCAAGGGCTTTTAGCAACACGTGGCAATAATATTCTCCCACTCTTTTCAGAGTTATTGTACTACTAAGACATGGACAACTGATTCTCTTAAAGGAAAACTGAGATAGGGTGAGTCAACCTGCTCTGCTGTGTGGCTGTCTGCCAGCAGCACATGCCAAAAGGGGAATTTTGCTACCTCCAAGTGAAGGGCCAAGACCACGCTGCTATTTCTATGAAAAAAACAGACGCCAGAGACATCTGGAAATGAGACAGAGTATGAAGAGAGGATGTCAAATTTGTTGGTTTTGTTGATGCCGAGGAAAGACAAGAAGCAAGACGGGCAATAGGTGCTGTTGAGAAACACCACTTTCCACCACAGCGGTCAGTCTCCCTCCTCTCTCTCCAAGCTGTCCTGTGACAGCAGTCACCGGCTTGGTTGTCCAGGAGTTTGCCGTAAAATAAGCAGCTGCTCTTCCACTACCTGCTGAACTAGAGGGTATGAAACTTGTAGCTGCTACAGGACTACGGTGACTGATGATACTGGCCTGCCCTTCCACATTAATGGAAGAAACATCTATGAAGGACTGCTGAAGACACCTGAGGGTCAATCTCTCTGTCTTTCAGTTCCAGAGCTGTAGGCTGGGAGCAGATTATTCTGGGGTAATGGGACCGTGTTCCTGCTGGCTCTCTTTGCTTTTCAGTGTCCCATCTGGGCTGGCTGCTATCAGACACGGCTGAACTGACTTCTATTCAGGATTCGGACTTTCCACTCCATGACACAGTGCCTAAAGGCTCCTTAAAATGCAAAGCTGCTTACGCTTGCCCTTAATTGTTATAGAAGACATGAGTGAGGGCTGAGAGGCAAAACATCACAATTTGGCACGTTAAACTATTTACAGCAGTGCCAATGCAATATCATCTCCTTAATTGAGGGAGACAACGAAACACTTGTTTGAATGCTTTGCTGCGAGAGCCCCCCAAAGGCACACTCAGCCCCTGCCAGGGCCCGTTCCTCATTATTAGTGAGATGTAATGAAGACCACGGCAGCTAAAAGCCTTTCAGGCTCAGTCAATGGCTAGTTTTCACTTGAGGCTTGTTGGGCAGCGTCACAGAAGCACGAGGCGTGGAGCAGTGACAACCTCCAATGTGTTCACTGCCTTGTCCCTGTCTGAACCTGACAGGAAGGATTTAAGGAAGGCAGCAGGCAAAAAGCCCTGACACAAATACTACAAGCCTGCAGTTGCTGATGGTGGTAACCTCAGACCTCAGTCTCAGCAACAAGCTGCAGGAGGCTCCAGCTGCAGTTGCAAAGCTCAGGCTGACTAGCACAGACCAGCAGGGCTCAGCTTAAAGGTCTTGTGAGCTCAAGTCTAAGTGATGACTAGTTATCCAAAAGAGAAATGTGGTTTTTAAAGTGCAATCAGTCTTTTCTCTATTGTGCTGATCTTTCAAAGTGTGACTTCAGATTGCTTCTGCCTGTTTGACTTGTACGATTCAAGTGTATGGAAGCAGAACATTTAGAGTACAGCGATGTACTACCTTAATACAGATTTAAAAAAAATATATTTTTTTTTCTTTTAACTTTTTCCCTTTTGTTGAAGATTCTGGAAATGGCATGTGGATCCAATCCTAGAATTTTCTCTCTTCTCTTTGCACTATCAAGAGATTTCATTAATACGGCTCCCAGTTGTTACCTGAAGCTGCAAACTAAACTCCATCAAGCAAGGAAATGTTGATTTTTTTAGTTGCATCTTTTCTCAGACACCAGGGCGAGTTTGGTCAGTAACAAAAGCAGAAGGAATAGGTGAAGAAAGGCAAACATATAGGGGAACAGCATAATTGCAGACTTGGGAGGAGTGTGGAATAGAGGAAAATGAGAAAGCTCACTGTTGTTGGAAGTGTCTTTGGCTGAATCAGTTAACTTATGCTAGAACTGAACTTCTGTGTATTTCTTAATTTTTTGCATGGGACTTACACACATCTGTACAAATAATCTTGTGAAAGCCTCCTCCATTTCAAGGAATAATCTTATTCTTCAGGGGCTTGAGGAAGCTTTTTTTGGATCAGGTCTTGATTACCAATGGCCGGAGATGGGTTTACATTAAATATAAATGTTTTCATTGCACTAGTTCGTTTCATCTGATGTGGTATATTAGTTCTGACAGATTCTGGTCTAAGGTGCTTCATATAAAAATGCAAGGCAACCTACGGAACAGTTTTTGGAAAATCCTGCCTCTATTGAACTCTCCCAGCTGAAGGCCTGGGACATCTGTGAGTCTGGGAACTTTATACCATATGTTTATTTTCATTCTAATGTAGAAACTGTCATTTCTAGCATTTCACATATCTAATCCTTCCAAATCCTGCAGTAACAGGCTGTGGTAAACTGTGCTGATGAGTTGCACAGGCTAGTCAGGTTGTGGTTTTGCCACTTTTTAGAAGTGTTGCCCTAAGTGTCGTATCTTATTCCATTGTTTCCTGACAGACCATATTAAAGCTGGATGACTTGGATCACCAGTGCCCATCCATCAGAGCAGGCACAAACCCGGATCTTTCCCCTCTATCCCACTGCTAAGCCTGGGGAGTTTTAATCTCTTCTGCCCTTCATGGAAATAAAGTCTTTAATAGTAACTAGATCAGAGATTACCAACTAAAAACCAACTTTTATTGAAGTGCAGATGGAAGTTTGTGCTATGGCTGCTTTTACATCTTGAGATTTTGTATAAGGGTTGGCACTTCAAGTCACAGCAGATGATGGAGCAGTGACTTCCAGGCTGCCTGGCCATGGAGTAGCCACCTTCACCATGAAATCCAGACCTCCTCCTCCTTACTGTGGGTTATACTCACTAGTGTATGTTATCTAAAACATGGTCACCTATGTTGTCTACTCACTTCAGGTAGGCCTTTATTCTTGCACCATTCCCAAATAAGCAGGGCTCGTGTTTAGAGTGTCACAAAAGCCAGATGAGGTACTGAAATATCTTCATGCTTTAAACGTTTGTGCATTGTCAGTAGTAATTCTGGGTGCTCTGGCCTTAAGACAAATCTTTGCTTCTTTATGACTTTTTATTTAAGTGTAGATAAGAGGTATGTTTGATCCTTAGCTGTAATTAATGTTTCAGCTTCTAATCAGTGTGCCCTGCAACTGTGCTACTTTGATCAAGGACTGTTGTTTTAGAACTGGAATTTTATAACCACTTGTACACTGTAAGTCAGATTTTTATCTTCAGTGCTCTCACAGTCAGTCACTAATTTGTGCCAAAAAAGGTATTAAATTTATTACATGTTTTACAATGAAAGAAAAACTGCTTGGTTGACTAGATCCACTCACTCAGTGACTAACAACTCCTTCAATAGCATCTAGGTTATTTTTAAGATCATAGAGTTTAAGGAAACAACACATGCAATTATCCCCCCTATCAATCAATAGCTTGTAAACCTGCTGATTTACCACCACGCATGACAGATTAAACCAGTATCTGTTTCATTCAGGCTCCACAGTAAATAAATCTGGCAGAAGCACAGGGGGAGCAGACTAAGATTTGCACTTTCACTGAAAGAAAGGAAGAGGCAATTTGGCCCCTTCTCCATAGATGAAATGGCCAACTGGCCAGTTTACCACATTTGGTGAATCTGAAAAAGCAATGTGCTTCATCAGTTCTCCCTGTCTGAAAGGGTCTGCTCTCTTTTTCCTCTGAGACCGTGAATATTTTTATTTTTTTAATGTTTATTCCAGAAACCTTCCATCACATCCCATCCCATTTTGTCAAAAACTATTTTCCCTAGCATTGAAAACGTACAGCTTCAGTTTTGCTCGTGACTACATGTGACCAAGCCACAGGAGAATATTTTTTGTGCATACCCGTATTCCCTCCCAAATAGAACAGTATTTGCTTAGCAGTGTTGTTGATTGTCCTACTCACTACTGTTATTTAGTGTTGCATTTCAGCTGGCCTCCAATTCATTTGCTTTTTTTATATCATCCTTTTCTGGTCAGCAATTTCTATCAGCTTCCCAGTTGATAAAAAGGGATTCTGGTTACCTCCAAAGTCACAGCTAACAAGACACATTAGCAGCAGATTGTAATCTTGCAAAACAATGTGGACAGCTACGGTAGGCACTGCTTTTATAAATGGCTTAACATCACTATTGTCATTTTTTTTTCTAAACTGAAGGAGGATACATTTAGATAAGGAAGAAATTCTTCACCATGAGGGTGGTGAAGCACTGGAATGGACTGCCTAGAGAAGCTGTGGATGCCCCATCCCTGGAAGTATTCAAGGCCAGGTTGGATGGGGCTTTGAATACCTGGTCTAGCGGAATGTGTCCCTGCCCATGGCAGGGCGGTTCGGACTAGATGATCTTTAAGGTCCCTTCCAACCCAAACCATTCTATGTTTTATTCTTTATTAGTGCATAGAGTAAAGGAAAACAGTCTGACTTAGGTTCCCAGATTCTGCTCTGCCTTTTTTCATATATGCAGCATTACAGAGTTGCACCAGTCTTGGCAGCTCCTTCAGAGAAGGAGCTGTTTACCTTAGTCCTGGGCACCTCACCTGGGTAGTGCAGTGGTATTCAGTCCCTCAGCTAGGAACAATGATCCTGAGAAGAAAATCTTGAGGTGTTGGGAGAGACAGGGCCACCTCCTGGAAAAATCTGAATGTAGCTGCAGCCGAATTACACAAGAGTTCCAAACTGTGGGCTGAGCTTTCCAGTCTTAACCTATAATTTAAGATGTGGAGCCGCTGTTTAAGAATCTTAGTCAGCTAAATACAGGAAGAAGAAAGTAGGTACATTCCTGGGCTCAGAGCCTCCTTCGCCAGAGCTCAGCGCTCGGACACAGATTCTTATGCGAGTTTCTAGAAGCCCAGTTGCTTATTTCCATTTGCCTCTTTTCTGGACAAACTAGCAAAGTGGACTGGCTTAAGATGTTAGGAACACAGCACAGAAAACATGTACTAAAAGCATTACAGGAAAGCATAGGTTGAGTTTACGAAGCCAGAGGATATGAGCCACACAAGGGTACATTCTTAGAATTATTTAATCTTGTAAAGAAGAAGCTGTACTGTACACCTCTTTCTTGGAAAATGCAACCGCCAGCACATCTCTCTCTCTCGTACACAGGAAAATCTGGCTTTCATCCCCCGGAAGCATTGGCAGCCACCATCCAGGAAGCAAAACCCAGTGAAGGGACCTCTGCAAAAGCAGGTAGAGCTGAGAACAGGGGCAGATAGCAGGTCTGAGAGCCACAAGTTGCTATACTGGCCCAGAGCTTTGCTTTACGTCATCCAGTGCATTGTCTTAGAAAGTGAAGGACAGTAAATGTGCCCAGAGAAGATGGGGCGACTAGTGATGTTCTCTGCTTCGTGTCGTGTTGTGAATGAGCGTGGTCAAGGGTTGCCTTTCTCCTCTAGTCTGATGTCCTGTCAGTGGCCTGAAGCGTGAGGTTTGATTGCCCCTACAACAAAAATGAGATTGCATAACTGCAGATTTAGCATTTCTAGAATTCCTGTGACATTGTTGTTCTAGGATTTAGCCAAAGCTGTCTTCAGGAAAGCCTTATTATTGTAGCTGGCAGAGGCTGCTGGAGTTATTTTTACCACTTGATTGCAGAATCCTCAGTTTTAGGATCACCGCAACTTTTGACTTGATGCAAGTTCACTTAAAGCAAGCTTAAGCTAAAGGGCTGTCATGCTGCTCTGTCGGTAGACAGAGGATTAAAGCAAACCAAGCTAATGATGTACACACTTGGGTCCCACACTGGCAGTACCAGCAGGGTGTACCAGGACAGTTTCCTGAAGAGCTGGAGGACACAATAGCCAGCTGGCAAGCCCTGGAAAGCATGGATCTAAGTGGAAGGGTAGATACTTCCAAAACACCCTTCAGACAAAACACGTGATCCCAGGGATGCGTGAGGTACAAAGCGAAGATAAAGCACCAGCTTGTGCAATAACAGAGGAGAAAGGAAAGGTTGCCAGTAGTTCTTTTTGCTTCGTTCCCTAGAGTTAAAGGGGAGAGGTTTCTGGCGTCAGTTCGAATAAGTGTTTGCAAAGGCAGATGTAAAACTTGGGGAATTCCACCACCTAGTTAGCTAAACCAACAAAAGTTGGCTTTGATGAAGCCTATGGAGGCATTTTCTTCACAGTGTTTTCAAGTTTTGACAAATTTGGCCTTCTAGGTCAACCGAAGACTCAACCCAGATGTTAGCTTCCCACATGAGCTGTAAGAACATGCTTACACAGTTCTTTGGAGAACTGCGGGGAATCAAGGACACAAGGGAGTGCACAGCCATGTTTAACGTATAGAGGCAGTTAGGGGCATTTGACAAAATGGAGGTTTGTCTGGCATAAATTGTTCTTGCCAAAAAGTATATCTCTCAGCTGTTTTGATTCAAATTATTCACTTGTAGAGGCTCAGTTTTTCTCCTCTTCGACAATGCGAGTGATTCCCTGTCTCATCTTCTACAAAACAACCTTCATAACTTTTATTTATATAGGAGGGCTTTCCTGTGGCTTTTGAGTGGGGTTAAAATTCCAGCATGCTTAGAAAGCCAGAGAAAAAGAGAAAAAAACAATCTATTTGTGTGTGTGTCAGTATTTGGCCTTGATACTATTGCATTGGTAACAGCTAGCTTTGCAGGATTTGGAAGAGGACTATATTGAAACAGCTAGCGCTTGTCACTGCAGAATACAGCTATGGAAGGCCTGCTTTCTGTTTGGTTACTTTTCAAACAAGAATCCCTGTGAATTTTTTTGGGTAGTGCTACTGTCCTAAAAGCTTATCTGGTTTAACCTTCTATTACTTTTGGTTCTGGGCTTATTCAACAACATTCTACCCTATGTCATAGCCAGAAATGTAGCTTGGTGGGTGATGTTAACATCTGATACCCACCACCTGAAAGCCATACTGACTCCTTGACAAAGTTGTCATCTCCTAGTTGTCACCTTGCTCTGGGAACATTTTCCTCTGGAGAGCTCTTGCGGTATCCATGTCTGTGTGTGTCGGTACCGTGTTGGGGAGCCAAGTGACGCTGTGCCAGGTTGGCTGTAAAAGCCAGACCCTCCGCTTGGCTTAGGCAGGCATTGCCACAGAGGGCCAGGTGATTATCTGGCTGTCAACAGTTTTGTTAGCAGAAGTCCTGTGCTCTGCAGGGGGATACATCTCTTGATCCTGGAGCAGTCTGAAAATTTTTTCACATAGCAGCTGAGATGTCAGGGTAGGTTAGGAGTGCTATCTCTTTAAGAAGAGTTTTTCTGAAGGCTTATAGTTCAAGGCATGCTCAGATTCAGGGATGGGGGAGTCATTCTGAACACAATCTATTCCACAAAGCAAACTAAAAAAATCTACTGTTTTCCAGGACTAGCAATTTTGTGACCATTTGGCTCAGAAGACCTCCACAGGTTGATGAACTTTGTAGCTACAAAGTCTTTCATTCACCCTCATCTACAAGGCTGGGCTCATCCTCATCAGGAACTACTGTTTCAGTAAATGCAGCTTTTAATCTGCCACACATGATTAGGCACTAATTGCGTTCATAGCTGGAAACACCACAGAAACCATTGGCATGAAGGAAAGATTAGTCATACTATCAGTTTGTTTTCTATTAAGCTTCAGGATTCATAGAAATGAAGAACCACGGAGATTTCGGGAGAGAAGATATGTAGAGGTAAATGAACATTTCTGCAAAATCAACCGTGTCTTAGAGCCACAGGTTTTGTGCAAATTGAAGTCATAAGAACAAAGTCTGTGTTGTCAAAAAAGTTGCATGCAAGAATCTTTCCTCCAGCTTGACAGTGATAAGTCATTTTGTCAAATCCAACTTTAAAATCCAACTTTAACAGTTAAAATACAGTTCTTACACAAAAGCTAGGAGTTTTTGAGTCTGCCACATTTTAGAAAAAGAGTAGCTACCTTTTCTGATTGCCTGTTTTTCCTAATTAGATGACTTAATTTTCCTTTCTTAATGAGATAAAGATGCAATCTTGCATTTATGCAAGCCAAAAATTTTCCATTGTATAACATGAGATTACAGGGAGCTAGAAGGAATTGAGGCGTCAAGAGGCGGTTGCAGGCAGGGGAGGAGAGTTCATGGCTGAACACCAAGACGACAAGGCATTGAGGGCACAGAAATGTAGAACGTCTGTTCCAGTGCTAGAACAGAAAAGGTGGATGTAAGATAAGAGAACTCTGCTTTTCTTAGGTGGTAAATATGCCATTAAATCATGTATGAAAGGGAACTTTAAAACGCGTCATGCAACATTAAGTTTTTAGCAAAAGTCATTGACAAAAGCACAATTTGTCTGAGACTCTCTTGATTTAGTGCATTATTCTGCTCTGTACTTTCACTTATTTGCTATGAGAAGTCTTATCTGTGAAAGCAGTATCTTCTTACGGTGCTTTTGATCGTGTATCCAGTGAGCAGCCTTGCTCCTGCCTGGCAGCCACATTGTTCTGCTGACACCTGCTACTGTGCCTTTTCAAGGCATCTGGGGACCAAATACCAAGAAACCCTGCCTTTATCTGCTCTTAGCAACTGGGTCTTGCCAGTAACTGTGACTTAGTCAAGGAATAAGAAGTAAAATCTGAGAGATTAAGCACCAAGAGCATCACGCAGCACCAGGATACCCACGACCGAAGGAAAAGCATCCCATCTGTGTGATCATCTTAGTATGCTTTAGTCCTCCAAGCATAAAACTGAGTCACAGCTTAGTGAATGACCTGGCTACAGATACATGGTTTCAGGATAAATATCTTTCAGCATGAAAGCTAGGACAAGAGTTTGCTAACAGGCAGGCAAGGAGCCCTGTGGAACATGTAGCACAGGTGTGTCAAACTCATTCTCACCAGAGGCCACATCAGCCTCGTGGTTGCCTTCAAATGGCTGAATGTAATTTTAGGACTGTAGAAATGCAACTGCTCCTACATTTATACAGTCCTAAAACTACACTTGACCATTTGAAGGCAACTGCGAGGCTGATGTGAGCCCCACTGAAAATGAGGTTGACACCCTTGATGTAGCTGTGCAGTTCTCAGGTGCAGTTCTCTTCCTAGGCTGCAGTAAAATGTGTCTCCCTTCCTTCTGCCCTTACCTCTAGTGTAAAGGTCTCGATTCAGGAGTATGGTTTTAGGATATCCCCAGAGACCAAGGGAACATAAGGTCACCCTCTGAAACATCTCAAAAATCCTGATCGCCAAAGACAAGAAGAATTAGTACTGCATGAGGTAATACTGCTGCTTTAACGGAAAATGGCTTGAGAAAGCCAGTAGTGGTTACCAAAAGGGACTCTGAAGGGGCACAATGTCCTTTGGAAATGCTGGTCAGGGGTACAGCCCAAAAGCTTAAAAAAAAAAAAAACAACCCAATTTTGTTTTGGGAAATTCATTCGCTTAAGTTCAGGGCATGAATATGAGACTCTGTAGCCAAATATCCCAGCTGAGTCCCCCCAGCTCTCTTCAAATCAGGTCCCCAGTACCCTTTTCATAGATGTAAACAGCAAAATATCTCCCTGGCCTACATCTGTAGCGATTTCATGTAGGTTCATAGAGTTCACTTCATTATAGAGCTAAGTCAGACTCAGGACTTGCTGACTTCAAACACTTACTCATGTGTAATTGTTTACATTAAAAGGACTGTGGTATTTTCTTTATTCATTTATTTTAATAGCACGTCATGGGAAGTAGCTAAGGCTGTAAGGACACTTGCATGTTAGGGCAATTTCTGCTCTTGCCACTGCCTCTCTTATCTCTTTCAAGAAAAAGAATCTAGAAGCCAAGTGGGAGGTTTACCGAAGAAGGAAAACAGTTGTCTGAGCCAGAGAAGGAGGAATTTGTAGGAAAGAGATCAAGAACCGGAGGTCTTTAAATTTCAGCTCTCTCTCCAGAGATCTTAAGTGTCACCCCTGCCTGGGACTTTCAATATACTACCCATTTCATAGCTTTGGGTCAGGCCAGGTGACTTTCTCCACAAGTCACCTGAAATCATTGCTGTCTCCATCATGATCACGTTTCAGAAGCCAGTGATGGCTGAGAGGAAAACAGAGGGAGTTCAATTGTGTGTAATCCCTCCTCTTACTGCAGCTCAGAGATCCAGGTCACATCAAAGGGACAAGTCACTTATTATGTCTTTTGACTTAAAGACAGCCCACGGCTGCTCCAAAGGCAGCCAGCCTGCAGCAGAGATGCAGCCTGCACTATTAAGAGCAATTTAAATAGTTTGTGTGTGCGTATCCTTCTGCGAGGAACTTTTTTGGTATAAAAGGTCCTGTGAAAGCACTGCTGGTGAGAGCACTAGGGGCTGCGAGGTCTGTACAACGAAAAGTTACTCTGTTCAGCTTCTAGCTTGGGTGTAAAAAGTAATCCAGAGTGCCAAAACAGTGTTTTTACTTATCCAAAACAGATTTTTTTTTTTTTTTTTTTTTTTTTACTTGGTCACTCAGATTGGATACGGGAGCCCTGGATGAACTTTTCCTCTCCCTGATTCAAACCAGTAATTTCTCTTAAACAAAACCCAGACTGTCTGGGCGCTCACAAGGGTTACTTTGTGGTAGTTAAGGATTTGGGGAAAACGAGTCTCCCTCCCTCCTGGCTGGATGCCATACCAAGTTCTTCAGCATCCAAAGCTGTGGGGCTGGTGGGCAGTACACTTTCCCGTGGGGAGGGTGCTCGTCCTGCTCCAGCCTGTGCATGTTTCTTCTTGCCTCTCTCTAGCTATCACATACCCCCACAATCATGTTATTTCCCTGAGCTGTGTGATATGAATTTAATCCCTGGAGGTAGAGAAGAGGACTGAACCTGGTTTCCCACGTCCCGTGTGGATTCCCTCACCACCAGGCTATTCAGGGAAAGGCAACTGCTACCTCCAACTGCTTTAATAATCCTTTGATTCCTCAGCTTGTACTGCCAGTGCCCAAAATGAAATACTTTGCCATTTGTTTTGCCTGAAAATATTCCACAAAACTGCTTCCAATTTGTGAATGGATTTGGCTACCTCAGAACCTCATTTTTAGCAAAGTCACTAGTTGCCAAAAGCCCTCACCCGGTGCTATTCTTGAGCGCTTCACCCAATCTTACATTTCAGAAGCAGTGCCTGGGTACAGTGTGGTTACTACAACCTTCCCTCCAAGCCCTCTCCTCCTTCAGTCAAAATAGGAAGGCAGAAGAGGAGCTGCAGCCAAGGCCCCTTGACCTTCCAGGGAGACAGTGATTATTTACGTGAAGGCATTGGACTGATGATCTTAGCTGTGTTGACAGGGATGAGTTATAAAGTGAAGCGGTCACAAGTGCCATTTTTAATGAGGTGTAGGATTTCCAGGATTTAGGAGTGTTTTTAGCACCTTTCCCCTCTGAGCCGGCTCGTCCCCGCACCCCATCCTGCTTCCAGATGGGCACCCGTACTGCTCACGAGGTTGTGCTGCGAACTGAGTATGGATGCTGGGAGACGGTGGGAGCCTAGGAGGCTGACCCGTCTGTGCTGTGGCCATGCCACGGGCTCATCAAGGGGGTCATCCTCCCCCATGACATCTATTTAATACCCCAGAGAACTGGGTCAACGGCTCGGGGGCCCTCAGGGAGGGAATGCTGGACACGGCACATCTGCTGGAGCCTTGGCAGAGCTGCTCCTGCATACACGGGGCTTTGCCAGAAGGATCCGCAGAGCCAGACAGAGTCAGAATAGGCTTCAAATTTTAAAGCCATCTGGAGGGTCTTGATAGTCCAGATTTGCTGCTCCTGCTGTGGTTTCTTCCCAGACCCAAGAGGAGGAAAGAATATTTGAGGAATGGAAGAGAGAATAGGGGAAGGAGTCAGCGACTGAGATTTTCAGTGTTTCACCTGAGTCCATCCTTGCTAGGCTGAACAGCCTAATTTACGTAAGCAAAACTCAAATACAACTTAAACATTTCCTTCCCTGTGTGAAGGAGAACACAAAACCAACTTTGAAGCACTGAAATCTGAACAAAAAAATCAAACTAGGCTTTTTCATTATACAATTATTACCTTCCCTTAAGAATAAAGACAGGAAGCACCAGTTAAAGCAGCAAAAAAACCAAAAAAATTTCTAAGTGCTTTTCTTGATAACTAGCCCAAATTTATCACTAATTCTATGACCCAGTAAAGACTTATTTCTTTCCACTATTGGATGAGCTGATAGCAAGTAGATTCATTGCACTTTCCTCCTGTGCTAGGGGAATAAACCAAAAAGAAAACCCCAACGTTGCACTCCCAGTGTTTTCAGTCTCTGAGATTTAACTTAATTCTTGTCATCCTGACCTGTATCCTGTCAGAAGACAAGCTGTCTTACACCTAGGGGGAAAGGGTGTTCAATTAAATTAATCTGATTCTCAAACAGACCTTTTCCACAGTGGTCCAGCTCTGTTCCAGTTGAGAGATACATTTTGCTGAGTCAGTAAACTTGTATATGGGACCAAATCTGGGTCAATTGATTTATTTTTTGTTCAGTGCTTCACAACTGGAAAAGCATGACTTTAGGAGAACAATTAAGTTATTTAAGACGAGCAAGGCAAGCTGCCGACACATTTCAATTCAGAAGGCACTGCTGTGCAGTTTATCCAGACAAAGCCCAAAACACAAAAACTGGCCTCTTGCCTCCATTTTCTTGTAACCAACCGTTGAAGAAGCAGATTTCCCTGCTCCGTGGCAAACTAGATCTGCCTAGTGTGCTTAACCAGTGAGCGCATTCCTGCACTTCAGGAAGAAAACTCTGGGCTGTAGTGTGAGATTGAGAAAACAGATTTATTTTGGACAAGCTGCTTTGACATGGAGGTGCCAGGGTGAATAACCTTTGGGAGAAAAAAAAAAAAAAAAATCTGCCTCCAAGAGCATGACGAATAATCTGACAAATAAATGGCTCTGTATCGTATATCAAAGCACAAAATGACTTGAAGTTGTGGAGAACTGACTCATGAGCAGAAATAGCGTGCTGGAAACGGCTGGCACCGTTGCTACCACCAGCTGCCTGCCTCCGCTGCTGGAGAACGGGTGTCTCAGATGCTGATTCTTAAGTAATTCAGCCACAAAAGGCTACAGCCAAGCGTTTTAAGAGAAACGTGTCAGTGCTAGTTTATAGCCTTGCTTGTTAAGATAAACCTTGAAACGGTCCCAAGTTGCCGTAAAACCTTTCAACTCTCTAGGCGGGAGAAGCAGGTCAGAAACCTCACCGGGCATCCCAGTGGAAGTTGCACCACGCAGAACTCATAGCTCAGCAGAGCAGCTTGTCACAGCTAAGCAAAACTTCACTGCCACAGCAAGGTGTTGACAGAAGCTCCCCCCTCTCCGTGCTCTTACCAGCAAAAGCAGCCTTTTTGAATGGGCAAGCTTTAAGCCATGACCTGTTTAAATGTCCTGCCCTGTCACCAGTCAGTAGCTGCAAACCCTATTCTGCAACAAATTCCATAGTGCCCTGCTACCGTGTTTCCCCAGCTGCTCTCGGTGATGAGTTCCCCGCCTCAAATAAACAGTCCTAATCCTAGCAGAAAGCTCCAGCCCAGCTCCTCCAGATAAACATGTGTTTCGCCTGGTCTTCTGTCAAAATGAGACTTTTGCAAGTGACTTATCAGTCTTTCTTTACCTCTTCTCAGCTCCGCTTCTCACCCATAACTTTCCAACATGTTTATCATGTAGAAAGAGAAAGCTCAGAAAAATTGAACTCCTACAAAAGCAGGGGGAGGGAGAATGGGTGGCTGGGTATAGGCACCCATTCCCACTGAGGGTGCAGTTACACGGCAGCTTCAATTGCTCTAAATTGGAGTTGCTATAGCAATGCCCTGCCTGCATAGTCTTGTTGTCGTCCCCTTCTGTCACCAGAAAACAAAGGAGGTACATGCGAAAAGCAAAAAGCCACTACCCGGGACTGATTCAGCTGAAAAAAAAAAAGCCCTAACTAAAAATGATTCATTTTTGCTAGATGAGGTTCCCACAAAGGCTCACCATCCACCTCGACCCACAGGAGGGCAAAGGAGGCTACAGGAGTTTGCAGGGCTGAGACAGAAGGAGCAGGACCGTTGCCGTGATGATTAGGGTACATCTGAACTTCTGCGGAACGAACTCTTAGCAGGGTTACAGCATTGCTGAGAAGCCGCCTCTGAAAGTGGCATCCCACCCGTCTCCCCTCTCAGCTCCAGCAGGTTACTTGATGCTCTGAGCTCCTGCCTGAGCCTGGCTAATGCCCCAGCGTTGAGCCGCGGTTCACCCGGAGTACAGGTGGGAAGCACAACAAGTCAGGAGCACCTCTTCTGCTGGCAGCCTGGCTTTTCTCAACTTGAAACTACTGTAAAATTTCAACTCAGGGCTTTGGAGGATGATATAAAAGTCTAGAAAGTGATGCTTCAAGTTTGCTCGCAGCTATTTTGTCACTGAATTATGCAACGCTCTGCTTTGCTACATTAAAATTCCTGTTAGAGAGCTTAATTTTGTTCCACTAACCACTATTCAAAGAACATACTAGCCAAAAATATCTTCCGAAACTCTAGTGATGCGGGGGACGGTGCCCAGCCTCTGAAATTGCAGATTCTCTGTAATTTTTTCCCATGTAAACTATCATTGTTAACCAGGGAGATCTGCAGCACTGAGGTCTTCTTACACCCTTTCTGCATCACTCATGCACTGCCTGCAGCAGTGTTTATTGGAGATCTTCTTTGACACTGTTATTAATATAGTGTAGTACAAGTGTGGTCGTTAAATGGCCTTGATCAGGAGTTTTCTTTAAAAAGGTATTTTTAAATACCTTATGGTATGTGGAGTCATACACACAATATCGCACCTCAAACTCTGATACTGTTACACAAGAAGGGTTCTGGCCCTGATATCTCTGTTCCTACTCTTCAAACAAACAAAAAGAACTGTTGAAAGACCAGGCAGTTCAGAAGAGCAAAAGGCAAAGCTAGCGAGTTCCCTTTGTGCTCCCAGGTGCGCAGAAGGAAGAAGCATCAGGTGTGCTTCCACTGCCTCGATGCAGCTGAACCAGGGACAGTTTGATGGAATGCCTGCCCGGGACACGCAAAATCAAAGGGTGCAGAATATTTGAGAGTGGTTTGGCCGCTGGCAGGCATCAGGATGCAGGAATTTGGGTCTTTGTTTCAGGAACATTCCTTGGAAAGTATCGGGGCCAGCTGCAAAACGGTCCGAAATCCCTCATCTTATCTGCACAGGGAGTGGGCAGCAGCGGGGCCGGCCCGGGGGACTCAGTGACACCGTCCCCCCGTTCTCCGGGCTCCTCGGGACCGAGGGCTCCAAGCCGCCCTGCCAGCGAGCCGGCACTCACCGCGTATCACATCCCGTCCCGGTGACCGCAGCGGCTCCGGGGTTGCACCGCCCGGACCTCCAGCAGTCCGGGACAGCGGCAGAGCTGCTCCCCGGTCCCCCGCACCCCTTTCCCGGGTGCCCACCAGCGCGGAGCTGGGCGGCGGTACGGTAAGCACCTCTCCGCAAGCTGGGCAGGGTTTTTCTTTCCCCCCACCTTTTCCTCCTCTGCGCGCCGCTCGTACTGCTCACGGGAGAGCTCGGACTTTTAACTTTGCACGGGGAAAGAAGCAAAAGGAGAAATAGCCGGGAAGAAAGGAAGAATTGGGAAACAGTTGGGGAGGACCGGCTCTGGGGCTCAGTAGCGAGGGGGGCTGCCACCTGCCCCCGCCAGCGAATCGGGGCGTCCCGGCGCCCCCGGACTTACTTTCTGGGGGTCGGCGTAGGTGCCCAGCCCCAAGAGCGGTATGCTGTTCCCGTCGCTCAGCGGGACGCGGTGGTTCTCGGCTGTCAGGTTCATAGTGCCGGCAGGTAGGGCCGCCCAGAGCCGGGGCTGCCTCCGCAGGGGCGGGAGCCGCCGCTCCGCAGCCAACCGCCGCCCTGGGCACCGGCACCCACTGACTGACCGGCCGGACCGACGGCACCTCTGCAGGGGCTGTGGTACAAAGTGCCCGCTCCCGCCGGCGGGGACTGCCTTTTTGGGGGGCTGAGCCACGTGTGCCCGTGGCGGCCCTGCACCGCGCCCCGCCGCGCACCGCCCCGTGCCCCGCCCCGGACACCGGCGGCCCCCGCGCACCGCCCCGCGGACCCCCGGGCCGGCCCCGCCGCGGCCCCCGTGGGGTCACTCCGGCAGAAGCTGCGCGTAGGGCAGAGCCTGCTTCATGCTCAAAGTCGAGGCGGACCGGAGGGCGTCCTGCACCCCGGGGGGTCCTGCCCGCTGCCACGGAGCCCCCCTCGGGGCTGCGCTGCCGGCGAGGGGTCCATGCCCCGCCTGCTGGGGTGTCTGCCATGCTAACCTCGGCCCAGCAGCAGGGCATGGGTTTCCTAAGGTTTGGGGTGGCAGACCTTGGAAGTTTTCCCATGGAGGTGTAAAGCCCTGTTTCAAAACCCCGAATTCAGGGTTACCAGGGTCACTTGGTGTCCTCCAGGGACAGTTTCCACCTCTCCTTCCCAAAGGCTACAGACCACAGGTTGAAAACCACTGCTGTAGGGACAGGGAAGGAATAAAGAAAATCCCAGAGAGCAGACCAGTGAATTGCTTGTCTGCCTCAGCATGAGTTCCAAATTACAGTGAATGGGCTCAAGTTCCTCAGAGCCTGGTCCTCTTGCAATGTGGAAAAAATGTATGTATTTACTATCACTAATATCTCAGGAGGGGACAATGCCCTTTATGAAATTCAACCCATGGCTCTTGCTGTCCTTTCTGACCCTCATGAAGCACTCAAGGCTATGCCTTTACACTGCTTTGCAGAGATGTAGCCTGAGCCAGCTGCTTTGTGTCCTGCAACTGCATCTACATTGAGTTCTCTCCCTTTGATGTTGCAGCATATGCTTTTGTATGTCTTCTTAGAGTAACGTGAAACACCTCAGAGAACATTATTCCTCAGCCATAACAATGTCTTTTGCCTGGCAGATTGTTTTATCTCCTCTGATACCCCACTTCAGCTTCCTGTGCATGGTAATAGTTTAGCAGGTTATGCGGTTCCAAGAGGGGTTAATGGATCCACTGTGGTAAGTTATCTTCGCAGGCTTCTTGAAATCAATAGGTGTGCGCTAGCTTGCATTTGGGGAAAGGGTTAGTGGCTGTTAAGGTTGGAGACCTGCTTGGACAACACCACACCAAGAGACCTTTTTAGCATCACAGGTTAGATACCTGCAAGAGTCTCCAGTGAAGATAGAAAAATTGCAACTTTTACAAGTAGGAACATGCCAAGCAGCTCATGGCTGAATGTCAGCCCACTTGATCCCTGCCCAAAGACCTGCAGAGAGCCAGGACATCCTGCAGGACAAAGGTACCATGATGTGGTGTAAAATGCTCCTTGGAAGGTGGGCTGAGGCTTTCCTGACAGCCTGTGCTTTATCTGGACAATACAAGGCAAAGAACTAGCTGTAAGGTGACTGGGTTTCTCCTCTGAGATGGGGAAGCTGGGGCAAACTACAGCCTGGCTGTATTTGCTGTGGACAGCCTGGACCTGTTAGACCTCATCTGTGTGTTATTGTAAGCTGTGGTTACCTGCATGTGACGTGGAGGAAGAGAACCCAGTGACCTTCTTCATGTCTTCCTGTTGTTCCCATGTAAGTGGCTGCCACTTGCTACAGGAGAAGCTCTTATCTCCTGTCTCCATGCCAGCCATGCCTAAGCACACTGTGTGTTTGTAGGAGGGCATGTTGATGCCAGTGTGTGGAACAGACTGCCCCATCTCTGAGCTATAGCCCTTGTCCTGCAGTATTTCCAACAAAGGAGCAAAAGCATGGAAAGAGGTGGAAACAGAGTGAATCTGATCTGGCAGAGGGCATTCAGAGACCTCCCCATTTCCAGCCCTCTACTAGTATCCCATGAAGAAGCCCTGCTGCCAAGTGACTGATTGCTACCCCTGAGCTCCCACACTCCAAGTCCACCCCAGAACCCACTTTTCCATAACTACTCTCAATCCAGCAGCTTGAGGAGGGTTTTATGGCACAGCTTGTTCATTTGCTTCAGGCTCTGACACATCCAGCTTGCTCATGTGCTCTGGCACTAGAGCAACGCGTGCCCTGAGCTGCGCGTGATCCTGAGTGAAGCAAAGCACGACTGAGTCTGCAGTGCCTGTCCTGAGCAAGTGCAAGGAGCCGCTCTGGCAGGAGTACACCAGGCTGATACACGATAGCCCTCCACAACAACTGGGAAAGAAAGACTGACAGACTTGCCATAATTCACAGAAAAGGGAGCTTGGGCAGGAGAGCAACTCCTGCTTCTAGGAGCAGCCAAGCAAAGTGGTCCATCCCCTGGCAAGGCAAGCCAGGCAACCTCAGGCATGCTTGCCCCACTACAGGCACAAGCCTCCCAGCACTCGGCAGGGGCTAACAGGCAAAAATCACCCCTCTTCTAGATTCACTGCAAGACCAGTCCTTATAAAACTCAGCCAATGTGCTTGTCAGAGAAATTGGAGAGAGGCAGAGGGTTTTACAAGTCTTTCCCACCACCCTCACGCCTTAACCGACAGCAAAAAGCACAAATGCTTTTTATGTGTGTGACTTTTTAATCCCTATAGCAGCGCTAGCTCTCCTACCCTACTGTTTCAATGCCTTTCCAGATTTTATATTAAACCTCAGAAAACAGATAGGAAAATTAATTCCTTTTTCATTTGCATCTGAGTTACTAACTTGCAATAGCCTTATTACATAGAAGCTGGAAATATTAGTGGGTCTTGAGCTGAGGATGGTTATCCTTTAAAGAACAAAGGAAGCCAAATAATGTAGCCCAGAGCCTGTTGCATATAATTCTTGTTAGTTACAATTTCTTCTAGCTGTTCAGGGGAGTACAGTTCTCAGTTTCACAGTTTAAATGACTTAACCAGACTTTTTAAGAGGACACGGTATCTAGCAAACTCCAACTGCAAAACAATGCAAATTTCTAGAGGCAAAGATTTGGCTGCTGGTTGTTGTTGATCAGCGACTATTCAGGAGCTTTTATAAAATGCAGATGTGATCTCAGTTCTTTCTCTAGGAAACAAAAACAATGAGGTTTCAGCCTGGCCTTGCTAGCAAGTAATGAGAATTACCATCATATCAACACAAGTCAAGTCCGCAATCTCTAGCAAAGCTTGTAAAGCACACAAAAAGACTTTCAAAAGTGGCTAAGGTAGTTTCATGATTCCTGGACTGAAGGCTCAGACATTTATAGCTACATTAGTCATCTCAGACAACTAAAGAGTAGAGTTTTGAAAAGCAGCATTTTTTACTTATATGTGGGTTTCCCCCTCCTTTATAGACACCCACAAACAAAAGACATTACAAAATACAAAGAAAAATTACATATAAGTTTTTACAGGAAAAGTAGATCAGACTTCTGAGGTTTCTTACTGTTAGAAAAAAAATGCAGAAATCTCAAGTAAAGAAAGAACTTGACGGCCTCCTTACCTGAACAAAACTTGTCAGCAATCTTTTAAGGTAAAGAGGTCACCCTTTTACTGATTTTATCTCAAATTGCTGGGTGTCCTGGGGGTGGGAGAAAAAGTGTGAAGCCTTTAAATATAGCCTCCACTGTTCCTGGAAGTTAAAAGATGGGAATGAGAAGGAGTTGTTGATTGGGAAGGACTGGCCTTGTCATCCTCTAGGATTCATGTTTTCTGAGAATTGTGGGTTGCTCTCCTCCCCCTTCCTTTTTTTTTTTTTCCTTAAGCGAGCTAATGTTTTGGACAAGGGAAGACATTAAAACCAGTATTCTCCTGGACCTTGTAAATCTGGGTTTGTTTACATGTTGTAGATTAAATTAGTGAGATTGTAGGGGTAGGTGACCTGTAGTGCCTAAAATCTAGCTTTATTTAAAAGCAAAATACGAATCACTTTTACAATACATGTATTTCTATGTTAGATAAAAAGTGCATGTTGCTACACTGTTTCTGTTCTCTGTATGAGCCCTGCTCCACGCTATGTGTAATTAGCTGCTCAAATGCGTGCTCTGCATGTGTTTTTAGTTAAAATTTCTTAAAACACAGTCTTAAAGTCTGCATATTTTCAGCCTAGTCCTTTAATAATGCACATAAACTAGCATGTGTCCATCGCGCATGTGGAATGTCTATTTATAATATATATTTTCAGCTATTTAACTTATAGATTTTGGTAGCATGTGTCCTGCTTAATATTTATTTTCCTTTTTTACTGCTAACTAAGATAAACTAGTACATACAAAAAAACCCCTTCTAGATTCACTTTTGAACTCTAAGAAATAAGGTCTGTGTAGTGTTTTGTAGGGGGACTATAAATGAAGGGTTTGGGTTTTTGTTTTGTTTTGTTTTGTTTTTCTTTTTGCTACTTTTTTCGGCGTGGAAACAAACGATACAAAACTGAACTGGAGAACACTTCTTCTCTGGAAAAAAAATGTTGTAGCATCTTCTTACTCTTTATTGTCAGATTCCAATTATCGTCACATATGTCATGGTCTAGTTTTCAGGGACACCCCGTGAGACAAGTGCTACCTTATACCACCTGCATGATTCCCTCCCTTTGTGGCCAGGGGGTTTCTTGGAAGCATTTGTGATCTTTTCCCTTTGATCATGTTTGTTGCGCAATGAAGCTGATCACAGCCAGGAAAACAGCCTGGGCTTTGTTGGGAAGTGCGATATAATAGGCTTTCTTAGCAGTTTCTACGCAGACACTTTTTCCCTCACTCCCACTGGTGCATCTAAACTACTTTGCAAACAATGGAACGCTTAAGTGACATGCTCTTGTTTATTTAAATATTTTTTATGTCTGCTAAGGACTTGTTCTTGGTAAGTCCTCCTCTGAAGGCCCAAGGTTTGCTTTCAAATTGTATCTGACCTACAGCTTGGTAACAAGAGGAGCATAATACATGTGCACTTATAATAGAACTCTTCACTGCAAGATCCACAACACAGTAGCTGACCTCTGCAGACCTCATCTTGCCACACTTTTCCAGCACTGGTGCAGGACTTCTGGATCCTTAGGGAGAGCCTGAGGATGGGGAGAAAATGTGCCTACCATTTGTGCCTGTGGAGAGAATTAGGAAAATACTTGATGGCTGGGTCACATATCCCTTCTGCTTTGTATAAATGTGCTGTGGCTGCAGCTGCAATAAAAGGGAAATTCCTAGGTATCCTTGACGCCGTTCCATTGCTCCTAGGAACACTGGAAAAGTTAGGCCACTGGCTTTGATCGCTCTTAGGGTACAGGAGGGATGCCAGCAGCTGCTTCGGATTATCCTCCCACTACTTCCAGCGGCTGTGGAGCTGTGCTCGCACCCCAGCAAGCCGCGTGGGCTTCTCTGCAGGCCAGTCCAGCGATGGCAGTCCCAGTCCGTCCCTGTCCCCATGCTGGCTCGCAGTGTGTGCAGAGTCGAGGGCTGTGGCATCACCTCAAATGCAGATTACCACAACCCTTGCGCCAGGTGCCACGGGTTGCTCTGCCAGGGAGGGTGGTTGCACGAGTAGTGATCACCGGCGCAGCAGTTTAACACCGCTCTTGTTTGGATTGTAGCAGCCAAATGTGGCTGTGATGGATGCTGTACTGGAGGCACTGGTCATGCAGGAGAGCTTGCCCTCTCCATGGCTGGGGAAGAGGGGACGAAGCAAAATCTGACAACACGAGAGCCAAAATTAGCCAGGTTCTTTATACACTGCCACCATGTTTTCTATGGCACAACGAGAGGGTGGGTGTCACTAGCATTATGGCCCCTAAATTTTGTGGTTTTTTCCCTTTGGGGTCCATTTCAGGTGCTGAGTTGCTCTGTTAGACTTTGGGGAGTGCTACTGATGCGTTGAAAAGCCCTGTGGAAGACCAGCAGCTCCTGTGGAGGATCAGGAATTATCAGGAGTGGGCCAGAGATGCTCTGTTTGAAAAGGTAATCCTCCTAATCCTTTGGAAGGGTAATCATGTAGTCTTTCAGCAGCTTCACTTACATAGGCAGTGTTTCATGAGCCTGCTGTCTTTTGTGCAATGTCCTCATGCTTGAGTTGGTTGTTAGCAGAGTTTGCAATGAATCAAGCCAGAAGCCACCTCATTTTTTCCCTCAGTCTGTTTACCGATGTTATCACTTTCTTCTAGCAACAGTAACTCAGTTTCTGCTGCAGACTCTCTCTGCTATGGCACATGCACAACCCTGGAGCTGGTGAGCACTGTCTCTCAGATCCCCGGGCAAAGGTCAGCAGTTGCATGGTGACCTCGGGATTCCCCAGATACCGACCCTTGTCATGTGGGTCATTAACCTTTGCCCATGAGTAAGTGTCCTCATATCTCACCTCATTTATTCTGGTCTGCTATTTGATCCTATCCAATATAAAGCCCTTTCCTTCGGCATCCTGCAAATCTAAGCCCGGTCTTGATGATTTCCAGTATGCCATCACCTGATGCCGGTGGAAAATACACTGTGCATTACACCCAGCTCTGAGTAAGTGGTGGCAGAAGGAGCAGACTGAAAAGAGGTGGCCATGCATTCACAACACCTCTTACAGAGGCAAGGGGGACAGAGGAGCCGTGGTGGCTCCCTTCTTGTCAGCTCTCTTCCTCAGGCAAAAGAAGGATAGCCACCATGGGAAGATGTTGATACTGCCTGTGTCATGCAACTAAGGTGTTTTGGGGCTTGGGGATTGTGTTGGGTTTTTTCCTCCTGATTCAGTGTGAGTGACCTGCTGAGAGTGCCACGCCCCTGTGTGAGTCCCTTACTTATAATCAGGCCCTTTGGAACAGAGTAATAAGCATCACCGGATCTCAACATGTTCCGAAAACATGAAATTTGTCTTGTGTCCTTTTAAGGAGCTTGGCCAAGCTTACCTTACTTCAGCACACAACCAGTGTTCCAGCTGTCTCCCATGTTTACCTGACATGTAACCTCACACACCTCACTTGTGTCCACCCCAGGGCTGCACAGGAGGTCTTCTTAGTTCAGCTCTGATGAATGATGATTTTACTTCCTTGCACCGGATAAACAGCTGTTTTCTGTGTTACCTGCTTTAAGAGCCTGGCTGACACGTTTTTTCTCTCCTTGCCTCCAGCAACAAGCAGACACGTCTGACTAATTGCAACAGAGCCACACTGGCACATTCTTGCAGTCAGGACAGCATGCAAAACACACTTTTTTCCACAGCACACCACCTAGCAAGTGGTCTTGAGATAAAATAGCAGGGAACAGGCACTTGCAGTTTCTTTCCCCTATTTCACACTGTTCAAAAGGGTGAAAGCAACACAGGCATAGAGATGAGGGTCACAAAATGGCCAGTTCCCATTGACCACAGAACTTCCAGCTTTAAATCCCTACCGGGGCGGCTCTTGCTTAGAAGTATATCTCATTTGGGCCAGAGCCAATGTCAGGAAGAGGAAACTATAATATTAGCTCGTAAAGAGAACCCTGCAGGTAAAGTCTAACAGCCTGCTGATTTCTTTGCTTGCAGGTATTTCCTGTGGAAGCTTTAAATACAGAAGACATTGTGGATTTTACTGGTGCCACCTGCTAGTAGGCAGTGCTCTCTGCAAGTAGAAACAGGAAATTTAGAAGCACAGGCTTTAAAGCATCCCACTGATGCATTTTAGTCTACCTGCACACATTTTAAAGTGTGCAAGGGTGCTTTAAAAGGCCAGATAAGCTCAGCTTTGCGTGGGTTAGTACTTCTGAAGCTGGCGTGCCAGAAGAGCTCTCCATGCTCTGCTGGGGTGTATCTCAGCAGCTGGGGAGGAGCGTGATGCTGGTGGGAGCAGAATGGAGCTGGAAAGGAAGCAAATTCTCACTTGCGTGTCTATGAGTTATGAACAGAGGTTTTATTCGGGCTGGTGAGACTTACAGCTGTGTTCAACTCTTCATTCCATGTTTAGTTACGCACTTTGACCACAAGTTGTTTTTTCCTTTCAGTACCCTCCCAATTTGCAATGGCCATTGTTCTTGTCTGCTTTGCAGCTGAGGTAAAAAACTTCTTTTTTCATCACCTGCTTTTCTTTTCCCATGTTGCCACTGGATATTTGATGTTTGCATGTACATTGGCAGATTGGGAAGTCTCCTGCTGTGTTGCGTGACATGGATGTCATATTCTGTTAAGCACCACCAGCCTATCAATTGTCTTCCAAACCACCTTGCCCATTGAAACTTCAATGTCAGGTTTATTCAAGCTTATGCTCAAATGGCTGCCTTTTATTAAAGGTCCATCCTTCTACCCTACCACCTTTCTGTGTCTCATGTTATCTTGTGCAACAAGGCAGCATGATGTTGAACTTCCTCCCTCAGAGGCATTGTGTAGCATCTCTGCAAATCAAATGGTAGTGATTCAATTTGGGATTAGGAAATGGAGGCAAACAATTCCTCATTTGCCTAAGACTGGAAAACAGTTGGGGCAGAGCTGGGTATAGAACCCAGAATAAGTCATGGGGCTACCTGTCATAACAAGAAAGGGAAGTCTGCAGCAACTTCTTTTTTGGAAATGATTTGCTAAATCTTCTGTAATTAGTTTAGTAAGCAGTAATAGGTGCGAAACAAAGTACAAAATGTTCTCTTCCAGCTTCCATAGGTTACTTGGTGCCTTTCATAGCCATAAGGGATTAATTGTGGCCCCAGGGTAGGATTGTACCACAAAACTTTTATTAAAAGAGACTTTTCCAATCCCAGCTTTTCAAAATTTTGTGAAGTAATTCTTTTCTATTGTTGTCAAAGCACATTTAAAGTGTTAGATCCTGGAACTTTTAATTACTTAAAAAAAAAAGCAGCTATGTATGCTCTGCTGATACTGACCCCATAGTGTGACAGCTATTCAACTAGTTATGCACAGTACTGATGTGAGCAGATGAGTAAGTGCTCAGAAATGGAAAATAATTTGTCCTAGCTTCCATCATTTACACAAGTATTTTAAATCTTTCTTGTAGTCCCAGTAGTAAGTGACATTTTAGACGGGAGAGTTTGGTTTCTCCTACCAGTTTGATGATATCTCTTTCAGACAGGCCCACCTGAAAACATCTCCAAAGAGAGAAACAAGAAAATCATTTAGTGAGCACAATAATTATTATTAGACAGTCCATATGTCTGAATTTCAAGAAAACTGGCTTTCATGAAAAGCTGAGATGCCATTTCAAATATATTGTTCTGCTTATTGTAGACACGAGTGTAAAATGTCCTTTTTATTGGAGGGGGGGTGGGGAACATTCAGCCCACATTTTCAAGGAACAAGCAACCCTGTGAAAGGAAAGGTCTCTGTGGGGCTCAGCATTTAGGGTAGAATGGAGACAAGTGGATGTAGATGCAGTCACAGTTGCCTTTTGTAGGCAAAAACGTACTTGCAGTGATATGAGAAATATGCAGAGGACCTACAGGGAATCGCTGATGCTGAGGCACAGGATTTGCCTTGAGTTTTGTGCAGCATGGGCCAAGAGGCAGAGTGGGAATAAAAGGCTGGAAGCTGCCAGAGCCTTGTGTTCTCCTCATCTCCAAAAGGTACAAACCTATCCCTTGGGATATAAACTTGTAAATAAAATGAGCACCCCTGAGGTTACAGTGTCAGCTGAGCATGGAATAAGAAAAGGTAAGGAACAGCTTTTTAGACTAGATAACTTCATTGTGGCAATTTTCTCCATTATTTGGTTTTGAAATAGAAATTACTTTTGTTGGGATCAATTGAAATGAAAAGTGTACATGCTCTTTTAGCCATCTCCTCTCTCACCAGGAAGCAGCTGATTACATCCAGTGTTTATTCCTTGCTTATGCTTGTTCTTTCCCAGATCCACATGTCTCTAACAATTAAAAAGGGATTTAGAAGTAACCCTGATTAAAATTCCTTCCTCTTTACCCTGTTTCCCCAAAAATAAGGCAGAGTCTTATACAATTTTTGCTCCAAAAGATGCTTACTTTTTTACATGTATAGCTGCCTGAATACTATTTCAATTGACTTTTTTATGAACTGTAACTAGGGCTTATTTTTGGAGTAGGGCTTATATTTCAAGCATCCTCAAAAATCCTAAAAAACCATGCTAGGGCTTATTTTCAGGGTAGGTCTTATTTTCAGGGAAACAGGGTAGAAAGGAGCCTGACGGCACCTTTCAGGCTGCTGTAGCATCCGCTGAAGCACCAAAGCATCTCCTTTGTACCTGGACTCCCTTGATGTGGTCTACCCCTGCATGTGAAAGAACAGCAAAGGCTGAAGCAGCAATATTTGCCCCTCCTGCACTGTCCATTTACAGGACGTACTCAGTGCCCATCCTCAGCTCTGAACGTTGCAGAAGGTGGACACGGACACATCCCTGCGACACCCCTGGTGATCTCCTGCGTACTTGCAGGGCTGATGTGCATCTCAGGGAGCCCAGCAAGGCTGGGGCTGAGCGAGCCTTGGCCCGTCACCTCCTGCACTCGCATCTGGGACCCGACAGACCTTCCTTCTGGTTCTGTTTTGTATAAATCTGCATGGCTGTAGCACTTCATCTGATGTGACTAACACGCATGGTTTTTCTCTGCTCTTTCCCCTGAGGAAGGTGTGTGGGGGAGACTGGTGTGGGCAGCACAGTATTTCTGCTTCGGTCTGGTTATTTTAGAAACAAACTTAAAAACATATGTTCATGGCAGTTCATTTATGTGATGGAGACAAGGTTGAAAGATAGGCCTGGAAAGTGGAGCTGAAAACTCCCTCAGACCTGAGCTGTGTTCAGGGATCCTGTTACACGGAGTTTATTGCAGACTGGTATGTAAATTCACTATATCCCCATAATTGTATTTTTAAAGGTTCATTTCTTTTATAAATATTTTAATTTTCTCTCCTTTCTCCTTCATTCACTTTCTTTGTTTGTTGTTGCCCATTTCATTTTTGGAAATACTCTATGTTCTGCAGAAATTATTGTATATACTATAGAAACACATCTGTACAAATACTAATAGTCCTAATTTGCTCCTTATCTAGACCCTTGTTGTGTTGTGTATTGTATATTGTTCCAAAATTCCTACATAAATTTCCACTACTGTTGAAGCAGTCTGTACCCCTGAAATACATGTGTGTCAATAAGGCAACAATTGGGGTTGGCAGGAAATGACAATGGAAGATTTTCCCGTTAAAGACTCAGGATTGGCATGTCTGGTTTTCATTCTTCATCAAAGCCAAGTGAGACTTTTATAAATGATGTCGGGAAGAAACCTGAAGAGGGAAGATGTCAGGAGATAAAGCCCTGCCTGGTAGGGAGGGAGATGAAGGGGCATCTGGCTTCAAGTCACAGCTTGGGTGAACCTGAATCTGGAACTGAAGTCCCTGACTCTGTGAGCTTGCTGGCTGGGGCTGCTCCCCGCTTGATCAATATTTATAGATTCAGAAAGTGAGAGAAAAATGAGAAAACAAATGGCTGTTAACTTCATCATGAGAGCAGGGCACCTGGGTGTGATGTAGGAGGCAGAAGTTCAAGCCTTTGTTGAAATCTGTCTCAACGAGAAATTAAACTTTCTTCTTTATGGTCTACTCCAGCGCCATAACCCCTGTGGCTGCTGGGGCTTGTCCTGCTTCTCACCAGCCAGACCTTCCCTGGGGCTGGGAACTTGCAGCAACTCAAGATTTTCTCCTGGGAAAAAGTTGCCACAAAGTGCTTCCCATCGTTTCCAGGAATGCAAATGGGATTTGATGAAGACAGCTGTCATTTGGTTATACCTCTATACAACATCTTATGGGCTTTTGTGCAAGTATAATTAGAAAGTTGAGTTAAAAAAAAAAAAAAAAAAA